>NC_042961.1:49919199-49979199 GCF_901001165.1 Salmo trutta | reverse complement strand
TCATGTCTTGTCAGAAATAGAAAACGTACAAGTAGGGTCAAGGCTTTATGTTGAAGACTGTAAAAGTGTTGTTTGATTCTTCCAGTATGGTAAAAACAACTCTAAATCACCGCAGACCAAGTTGAAAGTTTCCCTGAATCAGCGATAAGTAACAACTCCAAACTGACATGTCCCATTAACAGTGACAGGATAGCAACCCCCCCCCCATCCCCCTTACTAAGCGTTGCCCAAACCTGCCTGAACAATGGACCAGGGTCAGTTGCCAGCCTTCCTCCCAGAAATACCCCTGCCCTCAGCACCGCTCTGCACCGCTCTACACCAAAGTGATAAATCTATCAGGGCAGACCAGAAAGGCCAAGGTCTAGAACTTAACAATGTTAGTTCAGAAATTGTGTAAAAGTGTATTGAGCAATATTCCACAAGTGCAGGGTAAAACTAATGCCATAGCAAAGAGAAGAATACCCGCAAACGCTTTGGTGGTATATAAGTACACTCAAGAGAATTAAGGCAGTGTTTGTATGGGTATTGTTCTTCTTCCTCCCCTTAGTACTTTTAGTACGGGCACATCCAGCACTTCCACAGGTGCAGGATACAAAACCACCCACATATTAGGTATTGGTAGGGCTATGATCATTCCACCCACCCCCTCAACAGTCTTTACTCTGCCTCCACCCCAATGGACATTTATTTATTCATCACTGCCACAGTTGTTATAATGTATATAGTTCTATTTCTATAGTTTTTTATTACCATTTTCATTATTTTATTTCACTAGTCCTGCATGTTGGAGCTCGAAGCCTAAGATTTTCACTGTACCCTGTAATCACACCTGCAACCCTTTACACGTGACTATTACACACTCGGAATCTGAAGGAGTTTTTCCTGACCGTGATAAACTCCTGGCCATAGACATAGGGTATACCTGGGTACCCGTCTTCTTTTAACCACCCCGTCTTACTTTTACCCAACAAACACACATCACCCGCATACCTCGTCCGACCGCTAACCCCTGACCCCAACCACGCTGCGGAAGAGGTCCACTTGAGATGTGTCGCTGCCAGACGTTGCTATCTCAGCAGTGTTCTACGTCAACCTCCCATTGTTAGTGAAGTGTTGTTGTTCAGGTCTAAGGTCGGAGGTGCAGGAAGAGTCCAACTAGCTCACTCATTGTGACATAAGGCCTACACTTGGCCGTTGTTTGGCCTACACTTGGCCGTCTGTTTTACACTGTTTTTCATAACCATGGAGACACTTGATCTTAACGCTATAGAAATGACTGAATTACCTATGGTATTTTCAAAGTAGCTTCCTCTCTAGCTTGTGGTTACTAATAAAGCACTGAACTGCATTCAAGCTGGTCCTTCAAATATTCTGACGTTCTAATCTAGAACATTCAGAAGAAGCTCTTTTGTTCTATCATTCTATTGTCTTTTGGCTGGCAGTTGCATTCATGTAACCCCTGTCTGAAACATTATCTACGCATTTAATTATCAGGGATGATAACAAGAATTGTCATTTTAAAATGCTTTTGTGAACGTTTTTCATAGATATTAGATTAGAAATCATCTGAAAAGAATGTTTTAGTTAGTTCAACCTCTCTGTGGCTGGTTTCTCACTCACATTGCGTGGAGCCGAGTAGAGCCTCTCTCCGATCCTTGCGGTTCTCTTCTCTTCTTGAAGCTACACTGAAACTCTCGTTCCTTCTCTTAACCACTTATACAAGCAGGTGGACAATGTTCACAAACTTGAACAACTTCTCTCTCTCTCTCCTGTCTTCTCTCAAACCTGCCCTTGTTGTTCTCCCACTTCTAGTCCTTTATGCATCAGTTCAGATTCCTTCACACTCTTGTCAATGAAGTTGGGACCAGCTTGTATTGTGGTGGTATGCTGGTATGTTGGCCTTCTGTAGCCGTAGTGGTGATCTCTTGCTGTTTCCACTCGTCGTCGGTCCGTCAGGGATAAGTCAGTGTGCTTTGTATTTTCATCCGTTGTTCTCTCCCTGACTGCATTTGACTACTCCAGCCTCAGCGTTTTGGGTCTCAGCTCCTTATAATTATCCCAAACTTCTGTACCTCCCACCGTCAGTCCGCCCCTCCTCTTCTCCTATTCTCCCTCTTTCTCTGTTTGATACAAGAGCCCCTCTTGAGGAATTAGAGGGATGCCTTTCTCTCCCGCTCTCACTCACTTCTCCCTCCCTCCATCCCTCCCTCTCTCCCCTCCCTCTTTCCCCCTCCCTTTCTTAACTACTACATCGAGTGCTTGTGCCTCTTCCACTCACTCCCCTCCCTCTAGCTCCCTTTTAACTACTATACCCAGTGCTTGCAAAGCACTCACATCTCTTCTCTCGTTCCCTCTGTTAACTGTGTGTAGTACTCTGGGGGTCTTTGGGGCTGGAGCTCCTCTGATAACCTGAGAAGTGATGGAGCATGTGGAGAGAGGGAGAGGGGAGAAGGAAAGAGCGAGAGAGGGGGAGCGAGAGGGAGACGGGGAGAAAGAGAGAGCGAGTGTTTATTTAAAGAGCTGCTGTGTCGCTGTGGTCTAATCAGCAGTCAGGGATGGAGCAGGGGCCACCCGGGGACCCTGACATCCCCGCCATGTTACAGACAGGACCACAACCCTGGTTGGTTAGACTAACTTACATAAAGATCTACATTACAGTGCTTTTGCTATTGTACAAAGATTTCTGTAAGTACAGTGTAACACGTTTTGGTATGACACTTTACTTACACTATTAGCCCCAACCCTTTAATTGAACCCTGACCCCAAACCTAACCCTTAACCATAACCCCAACCCTAACCCTAGCTCAACCCCAACTCTAACCCTAGCTTAAACCCTTAACCTAACCCTAGCCCCAACCCTAACCCTAGCCTTACCCTAGCCCTAGCCCTAACCCTAGCCCTTACCCTAGGCATTCAGTTGTACAACTGACTAGGTATCCCCCTTTCCCTTTCTTCAAAACCCATGAGTCTGTAGCAGTGAGAGATAGTGTTGAGAGAGAGCCGCTTCACACAGGGCAGGGATGGGTGGGCCAGTTCAGCTCTGATAGTGTTTAGGGATGGGTGGGCCAGTTCAGCTCTGATAGTGTTTAGGGATGGGTCCCGCTGAGGAAGGTCAAGACCCCAGATAGACAATGAAAGGAACAGAGGATGAAGGAGGAATAGAGGATGGATGTCATAGCTGTTACGTGTCACAGAGATGGAAAAGATGTTTCGAGGTCTAGAGAGTGATGTCACCACCTGGTCTTCTCTTATGATGAAAAATAACAACATTAGGAATCCCGGGTCAGACAGATAACTGGAGGGATCAGTGGAACAAGGGAGGAACAAAGGGTTATAAGCAAGAGAGGGGCAGAAAAATAATTTCTCAACTGATAAGAGAGCGAGTACAGATCACAGGAATCAGAGACTGTTGGCAAATCTGATTTTCTCCCCTCTGTCTTTTCTCTTCTCTCCTTTGAATTGGTCAGCAATTATTTCCCTTTCTCTCTCCACTGGGATTTACCATCAAATCAAATTAGAGTTTCTTGGTCTGTAGACGTTATAGCGGGTGCAGCGAAATGCTTGTGTTACTAGCTCCTAACAGTGCAGTAAAATGTCAAACAAGTACACAGACATTTTTTAAAAACTATTTAAACAAGAAATCAAGAAACGTCAGAAGGAAACAACAACCCAAATAACACTGTATCAGTATTCCAATTGCAATCTATGTGTATATACACCGAAAATATATACTAAGAAACAGTAGACGAAGACATACTAAGATATTGTAAGATATACTAAGACATACTAAGATATGTACGGGATAATCAACAAGGGGCTAAGCGTTCTATGGGAAATGATGAATGACGTGGAAGGTGTGTTCCACAACGCGGCAGCTTAGTGGTGGACCTGACCTTCCACGGAGTTGCATTATTTTCCAGAGAACGCATAGAGCCCCGAGTTGATTATGCATTTTATACCATGGTTATAATTTAACTCATTTGCCTCTACAAATATGTTCATTTACCGGTAGAAATGTGTTCAAATCCCCTGAAGTACACTAACGGTCAAAAGTTTTAGAGATGGCACACCTGTTAATTGAAATGCATTCCAGGTGACTACCTCATGAAGCTGGTTGAGAGAATGCCAATAGTGTGCAAAGCTGTCATCAAGGCAAAGGGTGGCTGATCTCGATCTGATCTGTCTGTTTACACTTATAAGATCTGATCACAATCAGATCACAATTTACCTTTTAGTTGTCTACACCTGTCTAAAAATGAAGGCACAATCAGAATGTTGACAAGATCAGGACAAAAGACACAAGTTAGAACCAGGTATAAATGAGGCTAGAGAGACAGAGGCGATCAAAACAGGCTGAAATATATAAGTTAGAGATACTGATCTTTACATGTTGATGTCATTTGTTAGATGATATAATGCTTATCAGAGCAAAGAAAGAAGAAAAAGGCCTCATCAGTACCATCTTCTACCTCCGACTGCACTGTACACCCAAGAGCCTGATTTGCATCTGTGTTTACGTCATACACGGCCTATGGTTTACTTTGTTAATGTTGGATTGTGGAAGTAGAAGTTGAAGAGGAATGAGTAGATGGGATGGGAGGAGGGTGGAAGACAGGGATGTGGCTTTACACAATGCAATCAGAACTGCTGCTGAGAGAAAGAGAGTGACGGAGGGAGTGAGAGATGAAGAAATAGCTTCCAAAACTAACTGTTGTTGCATCTGTGGTGAGGAGTATAATCAAGCATGAAACCACACAACTCTGATATCACACAGGTTGGTTGAGTAATTGTAGTGTTTGCATTTTGTGAGTCTGTCCAACCAGGTCAGTAGTGGACTGTCTTATGGAGACTCTTTGCCAATATTTGCCAATACTCCTCTCCGACTGTGCCATGTTGAACCTATTCACTGAGGGAAACCTTGAAGAAACGTCTTCAAGTAAGGTATATATCCACATAACAATCTATATATTGCATTGATAGCATCTGAGTAATAGTAAATTAATAATAGCTTACTTCATAGTCGGAGCATCGGCTATGTTTATTAATAACCCCACACATCATCACCACCTAACCCCCTGCCCCGCCCCAGACTGACCATCCGTGGCGGTCGATATCAGGGCGTAGTGGACGCCGGACGCAACTTCCTGTGGAAGCAGGATATCCTCCGGTCTGTCCAGCGTTCCTCTGTCCTTGACCCCTTGTTGATCTCTTCACCCCGGGTCACAGGACGGGACACACGGACATTCTATCTCTCACCGCTTCCACTGATGAGGCAAGAATGAATGATTATTCTGAAAGAACTGATATTAGATAGTCCTAATGGAGAAAGATTAGGTACAGGACCAGATCTGTGCTGGATTGGTGGATATGTGTTTGGTGTTTTTGAATATGATCTGCCTTGTTTTATGAACGGCCTTTGCTCTTTTTTTTTTACTTCGTTCTCCCTCAATGTTGTGTGTGTGTCTGTGTTGAATTCTCCTGATTGTATTAGATCAATCAGCATCCATAATCATGGATGTCAAAACAATTACTGGCTATTTCACCACCATTCAGCGGTAGTCCATTCCTATACCCTGAAATAATTCATACGTACTATAGAGTTGTCTCTGTCAGTGAAATGATCAGGGGAGAGAAACTGAAATCTCTACTTTGTCATTGAGTCCTGTGTGCTGCTCCCTGCTATTTCCTGCCCTGTCCTGCTATCTGTATGACACTGCTGTTGGTTAGGGCCTGCTTCCTCACTCAGTTTACCTTGGATGAGAATCACCATATGGAATCCACTGTTAACACCAATTTTTATTTGTTCTACACACACACATACACGTCAAACAATACTGTTAGTGATTGTCTTGAATGAAGCGACCTCTGCAAGTGCCAGGCATATGTTGCAACAGCCGAGCGATATGAGGGTTTGGGTTGTTATTGTATATGGGGCCAAAGCGTAAATAGAAGATATCCGCTCCTCTGTCTCACATCCCCTCACACCCACGTCAGTGGTCAGTGTCAGCCAATCAGCCGCAGGCAGGAAGTCAGATGAGCTGGATGTTCAAAAACACCAATAGATGGATTATTATATTTTTAAAAAATGATTTTTTTTACTAGGCAAGTAAACAGTCAAGCAGGGTTTTTTCTCTCTGATTGAACAAGCCAAATGCTCATGGGTAGGCTTTATTCATGAATTTATAATGCTAGATTCTACACTAGATTTTATAGTTACAAGCCCACAGTAGCCTACAGTTTCAGATTGACTAACCGGGATGTTACATTATTTCTTTACATTAGGTGGTGGTATCTGGTAAGAGATGTGGTCTGTTTCAGACGTCGGCAAGAACAACTCATGTGACTGTGTTAGTGGTTCAGCTAAGGCGAGTACCATCAATTGAGTTACGAAAAATATATGCAAATGTGGCTTCATCAAAAGCATTTATTTATTAATAATAGTCATAGTAATGTCACACACAAATTCACAAAGTGTTTAAGACATGTCTGGCTCAGTTTGTTGTGTGTGTGTGTGTGTGTGTGTGTGTGTATTCTCTAAACAGTGCAGTTTAAAATGAATGACCACAAAGAGAAGGAAAATAAAAAGGTATTTTGGAACAGGAAAAATAGAATTCTCATCTTAAAAAGGAATAAAAAGAAGAAATTGTTCATCAGAGAACTGTCAATACTCCAACAGATAATATTTTTAAAAAATCATTCATTTAATCTAAAGGCCCCTAAAATGGATGAAAAACAAAATTACGATTTCTCAGGTAAAAAAAAAAAAAAAAGTACAGAAAATGTCGTTTTGTTTTTTTCCACGCATTACAAAGACAGTATTCCGTTAGTCAATTTTCTACCTCGGCTGTGTATCCTAGCAACTACAAGGTGTAAGTTATATTCATTAGAAATATCATTTATATATATCGAACCAGAAGAAGCACCAGAGAAAACATTGTCCTCCTGTAACAGTTGTGACAGAGGATTTAGAATCACCATAAAAAACCTTTCAAACTTGTACAACCCTAATAAAAACAAGGGGAGAACATTGACATCCAATAAATACGAGACACATTTTAAATTAAAAAAAAGAACCATGTACAATGTAAAATCCCCCCACCCCCAAAAAAGAATAAATCTGTATATAAAAAAAAAACTCAAAACAAAATCACAATTAATTATTACACCAACTGAAATATTATCACGATGAAAAATGGACACAATTCATTAAAACAAAGACCTGATGTACTCCTAGAGGTGTGACAATTGCCTTCTTTCTCTCTCCTAAGGAAATAAACGTTATACATTTGTAAAAACACAAAATTTACAACACATACAAGAGTCAGAAAGACAAGAACTAAAAAACAAAATTGTCTTTAAAACCCGTATGTTTCGAAGCATTCCAAACAAAAAAATGTCTTCTTATTCTTAATGCTTTTAGAAAAATGTCATATCTCTATTATTAGTATTTTCCATCTTATTTATCTTCTAAATACAAGTCACAAGGCCAATGTGGTATATATCTAGGCTGATCTAGTCTTAAAAAAAAGGAAAATAAATTATTTTAGAAAAAAAACAGCACCCCACAAAAAAATACAAACAGCATTTACACATTTCAGTATTCAAGACGACAATTTGTTTTAAGAAATCCGGAAATAACAAAAATTCATGCCATTGATAACAACCGTCAACTCAGTTGCTTGTTTACAATGGTAGCTAGCACCAACTGCCTTTCCGTTTTTTCAAGTCCTCCAGAAACCAGTAAGCTGGTCTTGAGCACCGTAGACAACAAAAGTAAACGGGAGTTTGATTGGCGGTTTGGTTTTGTAAACAGTCATGAGTAGTAAACTGGTTTTCGATTGGCTGTTTTGATCGGCAAGTAGTAGTAAAAAAAAATCTTAAATAATGAAGGAAAAAAGGTTAAAAGACATTTTAAAAGGTGTGTTTAGTCCTGTCTGGCAGGAGTTTTGGTTATGGCTGCGAGATGTGGAGGATCTTCATCACCGTGAACTGGGCGCTGCAGCCTGGCGAGAGAAGACAAACAGAGGACAAAACATTAGATACACTGGCCTCAGATTGTCAGGCAGATGTATACAAAACACAGTCAGGGCAAACTGAACGAGTGTGTCTGCGTCTCACAATAAAACTAAAAAGGTAGTGTGTGTCTGCGTCTCATAATAAGAAATATGGTGTGTGTCTGCGTCTCATAATAAGAAATATGGTGTGTGTCTGCGTCTCATAATAAGAAATATGGTGTGTGTCTGCGTCTCATAATAAGAAATATGGTGTGTGTCTGCGTCTCATAATAAGAAATATGGTGTGTGTCTGCGTCTCATAATAAGAAATATGGTGTGTGTCTGCGTCTCATAATAAGAAATATGGTGTGTGTCTGCGTCTCATAATAAGAAATATGGTGTGTGTCTGCGTCTCATAAGAAATATGGTGTGTGTCTGCGTCTCATAAGAAATATGGTGTGTGTCTGCGTCTCATAAGAAATATGGTGTGTGTCTGCGTCTCATAATAAGAAATATGGTGTGTGTCTGCGTCTCATAATAAGAAATATGGTGTGTGTCTGCGTCTCATAATAAGAAATATGGTGTGTGTCTGCGTCTCATAATAAGAAATATGGTGTGTGTCTGCGTCTCATAATAACAAATATGGTGTGTGTCTGCGTCTCATAATAACAAATATGGTGTGTGTCTGCGTCTCATAATAAGAAATATGGTGTGTGTCTGCGTCTCATAATAACAAATATGGTGTGTGTCTGCGTCTCATAATAAGAAATATGGTGTGTGTCTGCGTCTCATAATAACAAATATGGTGTGTGTCTGCGTCTCATAATAACAAATATGGTGTGTGTCTGCGTCTCATAATAACAAATATGGTGTGTGTCTGCGTCTCATAATAACAAATATGGTGTGTGTCTGCGTCTCATAATAAGAAATATGGTGTGTGTCTGCGTCTCATAATAAGAAATATGGTGTGTGTCTGCGTCTCATAATAAGAAATATGGTGTGTGTCTGCGTCTCATAATAACAAATATGGTGTGTGTCTGCGTCTCATAATAACAAATATGGTGTGTGTCTGCGTCTCATAATAAGAAATATGGTGTGTGTCTGCGTCTCATAATAAGAAATATGGTGTGTGTCTGCGTCTCATAATAAGAAATATGGTGTGTGTCTGCGTCTCATAATAAGAAATATGGTGTGTGTCTGCGTCTCATAATAAGAAATATGGTGTGTGTCTGCGTCTCATAATAAGAAATATGGTGTGTGTCTGCGTCTCATAATAAGAAATATGGTGTGTGTCTGCGTCTCATAATAAGAAATATGGTGTGTGTCTGCGTCTCATAATAAGAAATATGGTGTGTGTCTGCGTCTCATAATAAGAAATATGGTGTGTGTCTGCGTCTCATAATAAGAAATATGGTGTGTGTCTGCGTCTCATAATAAGAAATATGGTGTGTGTCTGCGTCTCATAATAAGAAATATGGTGTGTGTCTGCGTCTCATAATAAGAAATATGGTGTGTGTCTGCGTCTCATAATAAGAAATATGGTGTGTGTCTGCGTCTCATAATAAGAAATATGGTGTGTGTCTGCGTCTCATAATAAGAAATATGGTGTGTGTCTGCGTCTCATAATAAGAAATATGGTGTGTGTCTGCGTCTCATAATAAGAAATATGGTGTGTGTCTGCGTCTCATAATAAGAAATATGGTGTGTGTCTGCGTCTCATAATAAGAAATATGGTGTGTGTCTGCGTCTCATAATAAGAAATATGGTGTGTGTCTGTGTCTCATAATAAGAAAGATGCAAGTACTTGGGAGAATAGCTAGACGGTACACTGTCCTTCTCTCAACACATCAAAGCTGCAGGCTAAAGTTAAATCTAGACTTGGTTTCCTCTATCGTAATCGCTCCACTTTCACCCCAGCTGCCAAACTAACCATGATTCAGATGACCATCCTACCCATGCTAGATTACGGAGACATCATTTATAGATCGGCAGGTAAGGGTGCTCTCAAGTGGCTAGATGTTCTTTACCATTCGGCCACCAGATTTGCCACCAATGCTCCTTATAGGACACATCACTGCACTCTATACTCCTCTGTAAACTGGTCATCTTTATACCCGTCGCAAGACCCACTGGTTGATGTTTATTTATAAAACCCTCTTAGGCCTCACTCCCCCTTATCTGATATATCTACTGCAGCCCTCATCCTTCACATACAACACCCGTTCTGCCAGTCACATTCTGTTAAAGGTCCCCAAAGCACACACATCCCTGGGTCGCTCCTCTTTTCAGTTCGCTGCAGCTAGCAACTGGAACGAGCTGCAACAAACACTCAAACTGGACAGTTTTATCTCAATCTCTTCATTCAAAGACTCAATCATGGACACTCTTACTGACAGTTGTGGCTGCTTTGTGTGATGTATTGTTGTCTCTCCCTTCTTGCCCGTTGTGCTGTTGTCTGTGCCCAATGTTTGTACCATGTTTTTGTGCTGCTGCCATGCTGTGTTGTCATGTCGTGTTGCTACCATGCTGTGTTGTCATGTCGTGTTGCGACCATGCTGTGTTGTCATGTCGTGTTGCTACCATGCTGTGTTGTCATGTCGTGTTGCGACCATGCTGTGTTGTCATGTCGTGTTGCTACCATGCTGTGTTGTCATGTCGTGTTGCTACCATGCTGTGTTGTCATGTCGTGTTGCTACCATGCTGTGTTGTCATGTCGTGTTGCTACCATGCTGTGTTGTCATGTCGTGTTGCGACCACGCTGTGTTGTCATGTCGTGTTTCTACCACGCTGTGTTGTCATGTCGTGTTGCTACCACGCTGTGTTGTCATGTCGTGTTGCTACCATGCTGTGTTGTCATGTCGTGTTGCTACCACGCTGTGTTGTCATGTCGTGTTGCTACCATGCTGTGTTGTCATGTCGTGTTGCTACCACGCTGTGTTGTCATGTTTTGCTGCCTTATGGTTGTCGTGTTAGGTCTCTCTTCATGTAGTGTTGTCTCTCTTGTTGTGATGTGTGTTTTGTCCTATATTTATATTGTATTTAAAACATTTTTTTTATCCCAGCCCCCATCCCCGCAGGATGCGTTTAGCCTTTTGGTAGGCCGTCATTGTAAATAACAATTTGTTCTTAACTGACTTGCCTAATTAAATAAAGTTTAAATAAAAAATAAATAAATATGCGCGTGTCTCATAAGAAAAAGTCTCCTCACCAGGTTGAATGTGTCGTAGGTACTCATTAGCTCCTCCATGCGGTACTGCTCCAACACCACTACGTTGTTGGAGAGGCTGGGGTTCCTCTGGCGGGCGCAGTCCTCACAGTGGACCACGTAGGTCTTCCTGCTGCCGCTCTCAGACGTCACAAACAACAGGTCAAACACCTCCACCTGGTGGACAGAAGAGACACACACACAGTCAGTATACAGGCAGGGATCACTGGGCTGGGGGGGGAAAGGGCTCGCATTGTAATGCATGGGGATGAATTGAAAGCATGCTGAAGCAATTATGAGGGAAGACAGCGGGTTGAAGTAATGCGGTTTCCAGAAGAGAGAGGGGCTCCCTCTGATTGGAAGAAAAGTGTTTGTGTGTTCAGTTAGAAGGCGGTTCGGTGCTGGCAGACGTGGGGGTAAAACACGAGGCTTGAGGGTTTGTGTCGAGAGGGCTGGGTAGATGCATTACTCACGTCACACTCGTTGCAGTAGTAGGCTGGCTCATCCTTCACCCGGCTCTGGTAGGAAATCTTCTTCCCCGCTGTCACCAGCTGGTCTCTCAGAACCTGGATGTGCTTGATGGACTGCAGCAGGCAGTGTCTGAGCGAGGGAGGGAGAAAGAGAGGATGAGATTAGAGCCAGGGTGGACTGAGCAGCACGCCAATATGTTACTTCTGAAACACCATGAAGATGAACCTGAAAATGATATACTTACACTTGTGTAATTTCTAACTACACCATCTGTATAATAAACAAATCACTAAGTGTAATTATAAACCGAGTCGTTCGAGGCCTGAATGCTGAATGGAATACCACGGACATGACAGAAAATAACCTTTTACTGCTCTAATTATGTGGGTAACCAGTTTATAATAGCACTAAAGCACCTCGGGGGTTTGTGGTATATGGCCAATATACCACGGCTAAGGGCTGTATCCAGGCACTCTGCGTTGCGTCGTACATAACAGCCCTTAACCATGGTATACTGGCCACGTACCACTCTTTCTCTGGCCTTACTGCTTAAATAGAGGACCCATCATCAGCCTGCACTCACTTGATCATCTTGTGTGTGTCTGGGTCGGTGACCTTCACGGTGCGGGCCACGTTCCAGGACACGTGGATCATGGGGACGATGGACTTGACCTTCTTCACTTCGTTCCACTCAAACCTCTCCAGGGCCAACTGGTACTGGTAGGCTGCAGAGAGGAACAACGCTAACGTTAGTGGCTGACATTCTGAAAGCTCTTCAACAGGCTAATTGTTAGTGACCTTGTATGTTTTTACATAGGATCTTCAACATCAGCCCTCTGCCTACGCGTTCCGTTGGTGTGGATTTGGACTGTGGTCATTACCCTCAAAACTCTCAAGCCAAAACGACTGACAAAGACCAACAGGTCCACAAAATAACACTAACAATAAAAGTCAAGCAATGGCTTTACTGCAATGCGTTTCAGTAGATGGGTGAGTCAAACATTTGCATCTGTAGCAACAGTAATGCCGTTCTCTTTATCAGGGAGGTAACGTACAGTTGAGTGGTCCGACGTTCCATGCGATGTTGTTGCACCAGCCAACAGCCTGGACCCAGTGGACGGTCCCCGCGTTGATCCACACCAGGTCTCCTGGTCTCTGAATGAAGCGGTACACGGGTATGTTGGAGCGGTACAGGTCCTCCAGAACAGGCCACCAGGAACCGGTCAGGTAGTCTACTCCATGCCTGAAGGAGGGAGGGGATAGTGGGGTTAGATCCTCTGAGGTAATGGGTGATGCGTTGGGAGAATGGAACAATTGAGTAGATGAGACACTTGTACTATTTTGCATTCTAAGGACTCACGAGCTGAGCTCTAGTTACCTGGAAGAGATTTTTTCCCTACATCAAACAGGCTGAAATCAGGAATGGATTATTGTTCCTCATCAACACATTCAGTAAGTCATGCTTGTGTATCAACCAATGGCCACACTACTTACTTTTCACAGAAGTCGTTGATGGCCGGCCAGTAGTTTTCATGCACAGAGAACCACTCGCAGTCTCCAGGGCCGATGTTGATGTTCACGGAGCAGAAGTTGTTGTTCTCCTGGTGTCCAGGCGTGCGGCTCCCGGGAACCTTCATGTAGAGCTGGACAGTGTTCATGCCCAGGATGGTGTGTCCTACGTGGCTCAGCATGTTACCGCTGGACGCCACACGCATGAAGGCCGGTAGCTTCTGGAGCTCCTGCAGCTGGGCCTTCCACCTGGGAGAGAGAGAGGGGGAGAGAGGGAGGGAGGACAGGGTTATTGTCTTTTTTTAAACTGGCCAACAGAACCCAATCTGAGTGGCAGTAGTAGCATCAATGCTATCATCACTAAGGAGCGTATGTACTATAGTGATTTTGCACAATATGGCCTTGCTCAGCAATGGATGTGGCTCATGTAATAAAGATGCAGTACGGAAACCTGACCAGTAGGGGTCGGCAAAACCTCAGAGGAAAGTTCTGGAACAAATGGGAAAAGTTCCACATGTTCTATGTGGTAATAAAATGCATCCCTATCTCCAGCTTACCTCTTGGGGTCTGACAGATCAATGTTGGTGCCAAACTTGATGATCTTCCCCACTGGTTTCAGCTCGGTACTGGTAGCGTCTTTGCTTGTGGAGTCTTTGTTCGATGTCTCAGAGCTAGTCTCCTTACTCTTCTTCTCTTTGTCTTCCACATCTTCGTTATCATCTTCATCACTCCCCTTCTCCTCCTGAAGACACAGAAAAGAAGAAGGTAGAGGTAAGTGAAATATAAGGTGTGTGTGTGTGTGTGTGTGTGTGTACACATGTGTGTGTGCGTATCATTGCATCCATCCATACCTGGAGGCTCTCCTGGAAGCTGGAGGCCTGGTACTGAGCATACTTGGCGATGGTGGTGTGTGAGCGGCTGCTCTCACAGGGCCAGGTCTGCCCCGTGCCGGTGGGGTCCCAGTTCTCATCAGCAGGCTGCTGGACCTGGGTCCTCACCTCCACAGCATGCTCCGAGTTAGCATCCACCAGAGACTTAGTGGAGAACAGACCCAGGTCTGAGGGGAGAGGGGGAGAGGGAGAGACGGAGAGATAGGAGAGAAGGGAGGAGAGAAGGGGAGGAAAGAGAAAAAGAGGGAGAAAGGAGAGAGGAGAGAGAGAGAGAGAAAGTGGTTTAATATAAACTCAGCAAAAAAAGAAACGGCCCTTTTTCAGGACCTTGTCTTTCAAAGAATTCATAAAAATCCAAATAACTTCACAGATCTTCAATTGTAAAGGGTTTAAACACTGTTTCCCATGCTTGTTCAATGAACCATAAACAATTAATGAACATGCACCTGTGGAAGGGTCGTTAAGACACTAACAGCTTACAGACGGTAGGCAATTAAGGTCACAGTTATGGAAACTTAGGACACTAAAGAGGCCTTTCTACTGACTCTGAAAAACACCAAAAGAAAGATGCCCAGGGTCCCTGCTCATCTGTGTGAACGTGCCTTAGGCATGCTGCAAGGAGGCATGAAGACTGCAGATGTGGCCAGGGCAATACATTTCAATGTTCGTACTGTGAGACGCCTAAGACTGCGTTACAGGGAGACAGGACGAACAGCTGATCGTCCTCGCAGTGGCAGACCATGTGTAACAACACCTGCACAGGATCGGTACATCCGAACATCACACCTGCGGGACAGGTACAGGATGGCAACAACAACTGCCCGAGTTACACCAGGAACACACAATCCCTCCATCAGTGCTCAAACTGTCCACAATAGGCTGAGAGAGGCTGGACTGAGGGCTTGTAGGCCTGTTGTAAGGCAGGTCCTCACCAGAAATCACCGGCAACAACATCACCTATGGGTACAAACCCACCGTCGCTGGACCAGACAGGACTGGCAAAAAGAGCTCTTCACCGACGAGTCGCGGTTTTGTCTCACCAGGGGTGATGGTCGGATTCGCGTTTATCGTCGAAGGAATGAGCGTTACACCGAGGCCTGTACCCTGGAGCGGGATCGATTTGGAGGTGGAGGGTCCGTCATGGTCTGGGGCGGTGTGTCACAGCATCATCAAACTGAGCTTGTTGTCATTGCAGGCAATCTCAATGCTGTGCGTTACAGGTAAGACATCCTCCTCCCTCATGTGGTACCCTTCCTGCAGGCTCATCCTGACATGACTCTCCAGCATGACAATGCCACCAGCCATACTGCTCGTTCTGTGTGTGATTTCCTACAAGACAGGAATGTCAGTGTTCTGCCATGGCCAGCGAAGAGCCCGGATCTCAATCCCATTGAGCACGTCTGGGACCTGTTGGATTGGAGGGTGAGGGCTAGGGCCATTCCCCCCAGAAATGTCCAGGAACTTGCAGGTGCCTTGGTGAAAGAGTGGGGTAACATCTCACAGCAAGCACTGGCAAATCTGGTGCAGTCCATGAGGAGGAGATGCACTCCAGTACTTAATGCAGCTGGTGGCCACACCAGACACTGACTGTTAATTTTTGACCCCCCCTTTGTTCAGGGTAACATTATTCCATTTCTGTTAGTCACATGTCTGTGGAACTTGTTCAGTTTATGTCTCAGTTGTTGAATCTTGTTATGTTCATACAAATATTTACACATTAAGTTAGCTGAAAATAAACGTAGTTGACAGTGAGAGGACGTTTACAAACATTTAAGGGATGACATGATTACCATTTGTCTGTAGGTAGTGCAGTTTGAATGAATGATGTGTGGTTACTGTGGTAGATAGTGTTGAATAAATGATTGATAATGATGTGGTGTGTGTGTGAAGGGATGTGTTAAACTCACTGAGTCGTAGGGATCCGGCCAGTCCTCTGATGACAGTAACAGGGTTCTTGGGATCTGTACAGAACTGCAGTAGTACTGGGGATAAGGCATCTCTCTTACTCTCCAGCTACAGAGGGGGAGAGAGAGGATAGAACAGTTAGTACATTA
Source organism: Salmo trutta (assembly GCF_901001165.1). Classification (NCBI taxonomy): domain Eukaryota; kingdom Metazoa; phylum Chordata; class Actinopteri; order Salmoniformes; family Salmonidae; genus Salmo; species Salmo trutta. The sequence continues at coordinate 49,963,076 of NC_042961.1, read as the reverse complement.
TAATTCACATCAGGTGCCGTTTTCTACCAACAGAGGGCAGTACAGTACTGGCTCAAAGTGGAGGAGGGATTGACTTCACTGCTTGTATTTGTGAGAGATATTGACATGTTGAATGCACTGAGCTGTCTACTGGCACACAGCTCGGACACCCATGCATTCCCCACAAGACATGCCACCAGAGGTCTCTTCACAGTCACCAAGTCCAGAACAGACAGAGGCGCCACAGTACTACATAGAGCCATGACTACATTGAACTCTATTCCACATCCGGTAACTGATGCAAGCAGTAGAATCAGATTATTCTTTTTTTAAATAGATAAAAATACACCTGATGGAACGGCAGAGACTGTGAAGCAACACAAACACAGGCACAGACAAATGCATACCCACACAATAACGTACTCACTATACACACACGTACACCCGGATTTTGTATTGTAGATATGTGGTAGTAGAGTAGGGGCCTGAGGGAACACACTTAATGTGTTGTGAAATCTGTTGTGATTTTTTTAAATTATATAACTAGGCAAGTCAGTTAAGAACAAATTCTTATTTTACAATGATGGCCTACCCCCGCCAAACCCTCCCTTAACCCGGACGACGCTGGGCCAGTTGTGCGCCACCCTATGGGACCCCCGATCACGGCCGGTTGTCATACAGCCTGGAATCAAACCAGGGTCTGTAGTGACGCCTTTAGCACTGAGATGCATTGCCTTAGACCACTGCGCCACTCAGGAGGCCCAAAGTGTAATGTTTAAAAAATATATATAACTGCCTTAATGTTGCTGGACACCAGGAAGAGTAACTGGCAGCAGCTAATGAGGATCCATAATAAATACAGGCTTACAAAATGATTTTCATTTCATGCTACACATTATTAGAGAAAGAGACAGAGTATAATAATAATAATAATAATAATAATAATATAATGGGATATGTGGTGCAGAGAAAGACAGATATGGGAGATGTTTGGTGGGGTTATGGTGAATGACAGGGACTCACATAGATGCTTGGTGTGGGAGGGTTGAGTTTCTCCCGTGGGATGGGATCTGTAGTAAACAGAGGCTTGACAGAGAACGCAGGGAGCAGGTAGGACTCTCTGAACTTCCCCTTCACCCTCGCACCCCTGAGAGAAGAGTTCAATTTTTTTGGTTTAGATCAAACACAGTCACAAACTGGAGCAAAACAACTGTCTTTTTAGAAATGTATTTACTAGAATGGAACCCTCCTTTAGCTCCCGTTGGTAAGACCGCCCCACACGCTCTCCCACAACACTCCTGCCTTGTTCATCCCTCCATCCCCTCTCCTCCTCCATACTCACTTGCAGGCCCGTATGACCTCTGCGGCGGTGTTGTTTATGCTGATCTCCTCCAGCGGTGTCCTCCTCTCCTCCACCTCCGAGGCGATGAACGTCTCTCTGTCTCCGCTCTCTACCTTGATCAGCCTGATCTTCAGCTCCTTGGGCGGCCCGTCCGACAGGGCCTTCAGCTTCATGAAGTCAGCAGCCGAACCCTGCAGTGTCGATCCAACCTCGCTGCCCTGAGAAGAGGACATGACACCAGAACTTTTTTCACTTCTACTATGGGACGCCCATTCTGAGGGTTCGTCTCCGCTGGTGGAACCAGTCTGTTTCCTCCTCTTCCGGTCTCTCTCCATGTCGGAGTGAACGTGGTCACGGTCCTTCTCCCAGATCTCCTTGCTCTGGAGGTCCATGTTCCCGAGGATCCGCAGGTGCTCCTTCTTCTCCTTGTGAACTTTGCCCTCCTTGTGCCGTTTGGAACTGGAGTGGAAGGAGGAAGAGGAGGAGTGGGAGGAGGACATCTCCTCTCGTTTCTCTCGGTGCTTTTTCTTCCTGTCTTTCCTGTCCTGGTGTTTTTTGCTGCTGCCGTGTTTCCTCTTCTTCTCTGTCTCTCTGTCCTTCTGTCTGTCTCGTTCCCCCTCTCTCTCAGGCTTGTGGTGCCTGTCCTCATGTTTCAGGTCAGTCTTGGTCCTGCCTGAGGTGTTGTTGCTGGGGAGGGAGTTGGAGTGCTGGGTCAGGAAGACCTCACAGCTCCGGCCCAGCTCGGCCAGAGAAGACTCAGAGATGGTAGTGAGCTTCATCTCTTCTTTCGGCTCCATCTTGATGGATTGTGTGGAGGGATTCAAATGTGACTCTTGGTTTGAAGAATGGATCCTCTTCTCCATGGCCTCCCTCCCATCTCTCCAGATATCAGGCTCCTCCATCTTGATATTGACCTGTCTCTTCGCCTCCCAGTTGGAGGGTGAGTGTGGGCGGGACTTTCGGGGCGGGGTCAACGACGGTGTAAAGCCCGGGTGATTGGTGGAATCGGAGGTGGGGGAGGTGCTATTCTGCTGCTGTTGGATGTCGGGACCCAGAGAGAGGGAGGAGGAGTACTTCACTCCCCCCAGAGCGGAGGGGGGCGGGCGGCCAAACGGACCTCCTCTGTAGGTGTACTTCTGGTTCTCCAAGGCGGCCTGGGACTTGAAGGTGCTGCTCATCCCCGTCTGGTGGAGGTGGGGCCTCTGGGGCGGGGGAGGGGAACTGGACGGGGTCTCCGACTCCTCTTCCTCATCTTCGTCGTCGCACTCGCTCCTCGCGGGCTCCGGGAGACCGTAGAGTTTAGCCAGGTCGCTGTGGCGGTAGTTAGTCCCCGACTGGGGGTTGGGGTTGAGAGGGACGGCTGGCTTGTGGAGTTCCGGAGCGGGTTTCAGGGTGGGACAACCCTCCTCCTCTTCCTCGTTGAGGGAGGAGGTCCGACTGCAGGGAGAGGCCAGGGAGCCCTGTCGGCTCAGCACGGGGGGGCTGGCGTGGAGGTTCGCCCCAACAAAGTCGTCCTGCGGTTGCTGCTTGGGCGCCGGAATGAGGTTCGGGGCGCACAGGTAGGTATTGTCCGGTGGCATGGTATCAGAGAAGGTGTTGACAATGTTCTCTCCAGCTCTGTTTCGGTCGCTGCTATATAAAGATTCCTCCTCTTTCTTGATGGACTCATCCAGCATGGCCATGATGTTGGCCAGACCGTCCGGGAGTAACGTAGAGAGCTCCGATGGTTCCTCCTCAAACTGGGCGCTGTCCGAGTCTCCGCTGCTGCTGCTGCTGGCGCTGCTACCCAGGCTGCCTAGGCCTCCGCTGGGCATGCGCTTGTGGAGGAGACCCCCTGTGCTGGAGGTGCTGCTGGTGGTTCTGGAGGGGTTGGCCCTGGACGAAAGGCTGTCCCTGGGGAAAGCCTGAAAGAGTTTGGGGGGCTCTCGGAGGGTGATGCTGATGGAGTTGTGGAGGGGACCCGTAGCCCCCATCACTCCTCCTCTGGCCTGCTGACTAGCCTTCTCCTTGGGTTGGGGGGTGTCGTTGGGTGGACGGGGGGCACCTCGCATGGTGGTGTTATTTGAGGGGTGGTTAGGGTAAGAGGTAACAGCAGAGGGGTTGTTAGGGTAGGAGGGCCCCAACGAGGACCGGGAGTTGTTCCCTGAGGTAACGTTACTAATGTGAGATGACGACGGGGGACTCCCACCCCATTTCTCCCTCTGCCTCTGCTTCTCCCTGGCATACTCCGTCTGGGGGGTGAGAGGGGGCGGCTGCGACCTCTCCAGGGGGGCGGGAGATGGTGGTGCCTGGCCTGGGGGACAAGGGGGTGCGCCGGCCCGGCTCAGCCAGGGGTAGGGGGGCGAGGAGGAGGACTGGCTGGGGGGTGGTGGGGGTGGAGGTAGGACAGAGGAGGAGGAGGTGGAGACAGTGGACAGGCGAGGAGGAGGTGGGGCAGAAGAAGTGCTGCCTGACAGGAGTCTCTCCAGACTCTCGATGGCGGACTCCTCTCTCCCCTTACTGCTCCTACTCATCTCCTCCTTCGCCTTCCTCTCCATCCTCCTCTTCCTATCCTCATCCTCTCTCACCCACTCCCTCCTTTTCTTTCTCTCCTCTTCCTCCCTCTCTCTCTCCCAGTCCCTCCTCTTCCTTTCCTCCTGCTCTTTTTCCCATTCCCTATTTCTCTTCTTCTCCTCTTCCGCCCTCTCCCACTCCCTCCTCTTCCTCTCCTCCTGCTCTCTCTCCCAATCCCTCCTCTTCCTCTCCTCCTGCTCTCTCTCCCACTCCCTCCTCTTCCTTAACTCCTGCTCCCTCTCCCAGTCCATCCTCCTCTCCTCGGCCTGCATATGACCCTGCAGCTCAGCATCCAGTTTATCCAGGGCCTCCTCCATGGACTGGGGCGCTGAGGGTGGAGGTGGCTGGGGTCGAGAGTTAAGATACCCCTGGGCTGAGGTGGTGGTAGCCTGGGGGGGCTGGGGTGTAGACTGGGCACAGAGTCTGGAGTAAGAGGGATTGGAGGCTGGCTGAGGGGCAGAGTTGACCGTGTGGGGTTGGGGGGCGGTCATGGTGCGGTCATGGGGCGAGCTAGTGACCGCCGTCTGCGGCAGGGGGTTGGGGTGAGACCCTCTGCTGGTGATGACGCTCTCCCCTGCCCTCTGATGTCCTGAGGATGATGACGAAGAGGAAGGAGTGCGATCAGGCTCAGGCCGTCCGTAGTAACCCTTCCCCTGGACAGATGGTTGGTGGTGGTGGCTAGGCTGCTGCTGGGGCCTGGGTGGTGCCCGCTGGGGGTGAGGGTGGCTGGCAGTGCCCACGCGGGCTCCCTGATACCCTGGGTGCAGCATGGGGTGGATGGGCCCCCTCTCTGGGTCCCTCTCCAGCTGAGATTGAACTGAGGTCTGGTGGAGCATTCCCATCGTCTCCCTGCCTCTCCTGCTGCTGCTGCTGGGGGTGTTGTTAGCTGAACACACAGCAGGTGGCGCTGTGGTCACAGTGGAGAGTGCAGGTCCAGTCATACTACTACTACTGTAGCGGTTGTTACGTGACTGTGAGCAGGGGGGCTGGGGGGTGAAGGTGGGGGTGATGACTGGCGTCCTGGTAGGAGGTATGGGGGAGGCCTGAGGGGGGCTGACGTGGGGGCGGGGGTGCTGATGATGCTGGAGGGGCGCAGGACCCCGTGTCTCCCCGACCTGGTTCTGATGCTGCCCCTGAGATACCGGCCCTGCCCTGTAGAGACCTGACTCCTGTAGGGAGAGACACATGCTAGGTTAGTACACTGGAGATAGTGCGCAATACAAACAGACACAGGCCGCTTCCCAAATGGAACCCTATTCCCTACACAGTGCACTACTTTTGATAGGGCCCATTTGGGACGCCACCCGATACACTACAATGCAAACAAAATGGATATGCTTTATATTTCCTGTTCTCCCTCTTAGCAAAAGTCCATTAACTAAGTCCATTAACTAAGTCCAATCAATTCCAAACAGAACCCTCTGCTAAATGACAATGAGTAGGTAACATGGGAGTTGTTCACGGACTCGTCGGGTCTACGTGAAGTGCCCAGTGAGCCCGCCGGGCGTCGGAAAATAATGACAGTGTGAAAAAGGCGGAGCTCACGCGTTAACAAATGGAGGCTGGGTGCAACATTAGCTCTGCTGGGAAACTAGGACTCACCAGGGGGTGGTTGCTTTGTGGTCTGCCCTGGCCCTGGGGCCTCCATGCCTCATGGTGTGGGGTGGGGGGGTTGTGCTGCTGAGGTACTGCGGTGCTGCAGGCAGGGGCAGGGGGACGGGGTTGTGGGGCCGTGTGTCCCAGCCCCGGGTGGGGCTGGAAGTGGGGGTGGGGGCTGTGGCTGTAAGGCACGCCGGTGTGGTTTGCTGGTGAGGGTTGGGGGGGCTCCCTACTGTCCCTGTCTCCTCTACTGTCCCCCCTTGCTGGAGCTTGGTGGTGAGGAGGATGAGAGGGGGGCTGGTTGTTGATTCCTCGGCCCCCAGTGGTAGGGCCTCTCTGGGGGGTAGGAGGACCTCCCCGGGGCTCCATCCCCATGAGAGGTGGGGCTGGAGCTGGTTGTTTGGGGTACTGGGGGTGGTTATTGTGGGGGGGTTGATTGAGGGCCTGAGGTGGGAACTGGGGCTTGTGGGGTGGGGGGGGCCCGCCGCACCCCTGGGGGTAGTCTCCCGGGGAGGAGATGCGGGGTGGGGAGATTGGCGAGGGGGCGGAGGGAGGGGGAGGTTTGTAGGCGTATCCGCCCAGACCTGACTTGGCTGAGTCCTGTTACCAGAGAGAAAGAGAGACACACGATCAGGTAAGAACTTGTGGGCTAGGAGACCATAGACAAACTATTTGACCACCTAACCTGCATCTCATAAACTGACATGTTACTTTATGTCAAACACAACAAACCAAGTTCCACCAACAAAAATACTATAATAATCATCTGAATAAGTACATTTGATAAGTACAGTGAATTCTGTTGACGATGTGGTAGTGTTCTTACATTTCTGATCTGGAACTCTGGAGGCCCGTTCCTGCGTTCGGGCTGGGCCCAGGGGGCGTTCCCCTTGTGGATGGGGTTCCAGAAGGCAGGTTTGGGTGGGGGGAGGTGGGCCGGGGGCTGCTGCTGGGGGGGCAGGGGTTGTCCTCCTGGGCCAGAGAACCTCTGCATGCCGGGGTGAGGAATCTGGAGAGGAGAAGGAGTAACAATGTTAATACTACAGTATATCCCATCAAAACAACATGGTCAAATTACAAGAACAAACTAAGTTGAGATATCAAAAGGTCAAATAATTCTATGCAATCACCTGATGCTACATATGAGGGAGTATAGACTTGGATTTATTTATCCTGTATGTGTGAGGTAAAAGTAACTGCATGAGTAAAGTGTTGAGTGCAGTGTTTTCAGTCATCCACGTACCTGCTCAGAGCTCCTCTTCCTCTTGCTAGGACTGGGACAGTCCTCATTGGGGCGAGAGGAGGGGTGAAGGGAGGGGGGCGGGGTGTGCTGGATGACCGAGTGCTCCCCTAGAGGGGGGGCCGGCCTCTTCAGCTGCCCCCCGAGCATTTTCCCTGGGTAACCCCTCTGCTGCTGCTGAACCTGAGACCACATATCGTCACCCAGTGATGCTGGACCCCTGGGAACATGATGCTCCTGAGGACCCTCATACTGACAGATAGTAGAAACAGAGAAGGAGAGTAGAGAGAGAGAAGAGAGAAAGAGAAGGAGAGAAGAGAGAGAACGAGAGAGAAAGAAGGAGAGAACGAGAGAGAGGAGAGAGAGAGGAAAAGTCAGCATCTCCTAACAAGACATCCACCTTTAATCGTCACTCACTGATAGGCCACTCGTTTATCTACACTCGTCCTGTCGGGTGTTGACATCACTGGCCCCTTGTCTCACCTTCAGTAGCTGATTGGGTCTGGAAGGCAGGTGGGTAGGAGGCCTAGTGCTGTATCCACCGCTGTGCAGGCGGGGTGTGTGGTCGCCGGGTAGGGGTACAAGCGAATGAGGAGGTGGGTGGGAGTCATACAGCTGACCCAACTGCTCCCACACCCGGTGGGGGGGAGGAAGGGGGCGTTGCTGCTCCCCCCTCTGGAGGCTGGGTAACATGGCCTGGGACAGCTCCAGCTTTTCACCGCCACGAACCTGCATGGGCCTGTTGGGAACAAACACAGAGAGTCAGATTACAGTGACTACAGCCTGGAGTTATGAATGTACGTGACCAGGAAAGACAAGAAAGGCGGAGACTACAGCTAGCCCAAAGGAACATATGCTGGACTCACCCATTACTGAAGAATTTACTGGGATGGTTCAGTCCGCCCATGTGACTTGGCGCTAGATGGGGGAGGAACTGGTGTTGATTGACACCTGGCGAACACCTGGTAGAGAGAACAAGAGTCAGACCAGGACTAAATACCGTGAGACCTGTTTAACCCTAGAGAAATATACACCTTAACCTACAATAATGATTAACACTGAACTTGTGGTCTTAGCTTCAAACTCTCTCACTTGAGGTCTAAGTCAGTTAGTGTAGGTGTAATTAATTGACTAGTAGGTGTGTGTGTGTGTCTGAGGCTTGTTGGTTGTCGTGGAAACCTAACATACCTGGCAGGTTGCGCCCAGGTGGCGCGGTTGCCCACGGGAGTCCATGGTACCCGGCTGAGTCCGTCCAGAGGGAAGGAGTCCCGTGTGCCACGCCCGCCAAACTGCTCTACTGCGTGATGCATCCAGCCTGGAGGAGGAAGAGGACGGGATTCAATGTATGGAACACACACACACACACTGGAGAGGTGCACACTCAGTATGTACACAACGTGTGCCCTCTGCAGGGGAACACACAATTACTCACATACACTCCCCTCTTTTTCTCACACACACACCAAACTATAAACCTATAGCATTTGTGGACTGCCAAAAAATGCAAGTGCACGCTTTCTACTCACCACAGTAGCTGTGTCTGTGAAGCCCTCCACTGCAGCACAGAGAAGGCCACACACCAAAGACCAAGGGAAGACTACACACCTGTCTTCAACACCAATACTACACAGCCTGTTAGGCTAGAGAGGGAACGAGAGGAGAGAGAGACAGAGGGAGAAACAGAGAGGTATAGGAGGGAACGAGAGGAGAGAGAGACAGGGAGAAACAGAGAGGTATAGGAGAGAATAAGAGGGAGAGAGAGGAGACGGAGAGAGAAAGAGAGAACAAGGAGGGAGAGAGGGGAAGGGAGAGAGGTGCAAGTCAATAATTGCCAGTAGGTTTTCCATTATATAGTTCAGCTCTAGAGCGAAACTCAGTGCAGACAGAGAGGAGGGGATGAGACTGAGGAGACAGGACAGAGGAAAGGACAGACGAAAGGACGAAGAGGTAGAAAGTCTTGATAGGGAACAGTTGGTGAGGAGACAGCTTACAAACGTCTCTGTGACTCAAAGACAGTGTGTGTTGAGTTGGAGGGAGGCAGCAGACATCGTACAGCTCTGTTGATCTGCAGAAATGTGCCCATTTCACAAGGTCTAGGTATTACAGTCTAACCATATCGTCTATGTGTCAGGTATTGTTAACTCTGGTAGTGCTGTACTGTGTCCCAGCCACTAGGGGGCGACGGTAGCTAGCTCTGCTGCAGCTGACTGTAGGATTATTAGCCGAGCACAGATGGTTCTGGGGGAGTTGGTGGACCTATGACAGGAGAGCCCTGAGGTTACTGTAATCCCTACAGGGGGTAGAGACACACACAGACCAACCAAGGGTACAGGGTGTGTGTGTGTGGCTGTACTGTGTGTGTGTGTGTTGGATCCACTAGGTTTTAATCCCATTATTAGAACAGGCGTGATGGAGAGGGACAGGGGGAAGACAACAGACGGTCTGAACAGGAAGGAATGATAGAATATGAAGAAAAGATGGGTGGAAAATAAAAGTGCTTTTCAAGTAAGGAGGGAGGGAGGGAGGGAGGGAGGGGCTGTGTTGCCTGTATCTCACGCCCACACACCTTCCCACACACGGCAGAGAGGCAAACAAAGAAACAGTTGGAGAACACAGAAAATAGCCTGGTATATATACACTCACTCACGCGGTGACACACACACACACGGTGACACACACACGGTGACACACACACACACACACACGGTGACACACACACGGTGACACACACACGGTGACACACACACACACACACACACACACACACACACACACACACACACACACACACACACACACACACACACACACACACACACGGTGACACACACACGGTGACACACACACACACACACACACGGTGACACACACACACACACAGTGACACACACACACGGTGACACACACACACGGTGACACACGGTGACACACACACACACACACACACACACATGGTGACACACACACACACGGTGACACACACACACGGTGACACACACACGGTGACACACACACACATCACCCAGAGAAAGTGACGCTGAGAGACACAGGATCACAACTACTAAGAAAGAGAAGACACAGCTAGAAAAATTCCATGTTGTCCAACAGAGTTACAGAAGACAGGAGATTATGGTTCAAAATGGAGACAAGCACACAGCGCGACAGACACAGCGCGACAGACAGACACAGCGCGACAGACACAGCGCGACAGACAGACACAGCGCGACAGACAGACACAGCGCGACAGACAGACACAGCGCGACAGACAGACACAGCGAGACAGACAGACACAGCGAGACAGACAGACACAGCGAGACAGACAGACACAGCGTGACAGACAGACATCGCATCCCTCCCTCCCTCTCTCTCTCTTATCCGTCTCTCATCCCTCCCTCCCTCTCTTATCCGTCTCTCATCCCTCCCTCCCCCTCTCTTATCCGTCTCTCATCCCTCCCTCCCTCCCTCTCTCTTATCCGTCTCTCATCCCTCCCTCCCTCTCTCTCTTATCCGTCTCTCATCCCTCCCTCTTATCCGTCTCTCATCCCTCCCTCTCTCTCTTATCCGTCTCTCATCCCTCCCTCTTATCCGTCTCTCATCCCTCCCTCTCTCTCTTATCCGTCTCTCATCCCTCCCTCTTATCCGTCTCTCATCCCTCCCTCTCTCTCTTATCCGTCTCTCATCCCTCCCTCTTACCCGTCTCCCATCCCTCCCTCTCTCTCTCTCTCTCATCCGTCTCCCATCCCTCCCTCCCCCTCTCTCTCTCATCCGTCTCCCATCCCTCCCTCCCCCTCTCTCTCTCATCCGTCTCCCATCCCTCCCCTCTCTTCCGTCTCCCTCCCCCCCCTCTCTTATCCGTCTCCCATCCCTCCCTCTCTTATCCGTCTCCCATCCCTCCCCCTCTCTTATCCGTCTCCCATCCCTCCCTCTCTTATCCGTCTCCCATCCCTCCCCCTCTCTTATCCGTCTCCCATCCCTCCCCCTCTCTTATCCGTCTCCCATCCCTCCCCCTCTCTTATATCCGTCTCCCATCCCTCCCCCTCTCTCATCCGTCCTCCCCATCCCTCCCCCTCTCTCATCCGTCTCCCATCCCTCCCCCTCTCTCATCCGTCTCCCATCCCTCCCCCTCTCTCATCCGTCTCCCATCCCTCCCTCTCTCTCATCCGTCTCTCATCCCTCCCTCTCTCTCATCCCTCCCTCTCTCTTATCCGTCTCCCATCCCGCCCTCTCTCTTATCCGTCTCCCATCCCTCCCTCTCTCTTATCCGTCTCTCATCCCTCCCTCTCTCTCATCCGTCTCTCATCCCTCCCTCTCTCTCATCCCTCCCTCTCTCTTATCCGTCTCTCATCCCTCCCTCTCTTATCCGTCTCTCATCCCTCCCTCTCTCTTATCCGTCTCCCATCCCTCCCTCTCTCTCTCTTATCCGTCTCCCATCCCTCCCTCTCTCTCTCTTATCCGTCTCCCATCCCTCCCTCTCTCTCTCTTATCCGTCTCCCATCCCTCCCTCTCTCTTATATCCGTCTCCCATCCCTCCCTCTCTCTTATCCGTCTCCCATCCCTCCCTCTCTCTTATCCGTCTCCCATCCCTCCCTCTCTCTTATCCGTCTCCCATCCCTCCCTCTCTTATCCGTCTCTCATCCCTCCCTCTCTCTTATCCGTCTCCCATCCCTCCCCCTCTCTCATCCGTCTCCCATCCCTCCCCCTCTCTCATCCGTCTCCCATCCCTCCCCTCTCTCTCATCCGTCTCTCATCCCTCCCTCTCTCTCATCCCTCCCTCTCTCTTATCCGTCTCCCATCCCTCCCTCTCTCTTATCCGTCTCTCATCCCTCTCTCTCATCCGTCTCTCATCCCTCCCTCTCTCTCATCCCTCCCTCTCTCTTATCCGTCTCTCATCCCTCCCTCTCTCTTATCCGTCTCTCATCCCTCCCTCTCTTATCCGTCTCTCATCCCTCCCTCTCTCTTATCCGTCTCCCATCCCTCCCTCTCTCTCTCTTATCCGTCTCCCATCCCTCCCTCTCTCTCTCTTATCCGTCTCCCATCCCTCCCTCTCTCTTATCCGTCTCCCATCCCTCCCTCTCATCCGTCTCCCATCCCTCCCTCTCTCTTATCCGTCTCCCATCCCTCCCTCTCTCTTATCCGTCTCCCATCCCTCCCTCTCTTATCCGTCTCTCATCCCTCCCTCTCTCTTATCCGTCTCCCATCCCTCCCTCTCTCTCTCTTATCCGTCTCCCATCCCTCCCTCTCTCTCTCTTATCCGTCTCCCATCCCTCCCTCTCTCTTATCCGTCTCCCATCCCTCCCTCTCTCTTATCCGTCTCCCATCCCTCCCTCTCTCTTATCCGTCTCCCATCCCTCCCTCTCTCTTATCCGTCTCCCATCCCTCCCTCTCTTATCCGTCTCTCATCCCTCCCTCTCTCTTATCCGTCTCTCATCCCTCCCTCTCTCTTATCCGTCTCCCATCCCTCCCTCTCTCTTATCCGTCTCCCATCCCTCCCTCTCTCTTATCCGTCTCTCATCCCTCCCTCTCTCTTATCCGTCTCTCATCCCTCCCTCTCTCTTATCCGTCTCTCATCCCTCCCTCTCTTTCATCCCTCCCTCTCTTTCATCCGTCTCTCATCCCTCCCTCTCTTTCTCATCTCCCTCTCATCCCTCGTGCCGCCTCGCTATTAAAAGCCTAGGGGGAAGATATTTCAGGCGCTCCATTTTTAGCATCCAGAGAGACGGAAATAAAGACAACACCGAGCCACGCTGACACTCCCCCTCTACTCATCTGTGTGTACGCGTGTGTGAGTGGGATAACGACTCCTAGACAGACACACACACACTAATGCCATGTAAAGAGAGACCAGGAGATCACACACAGCTCAGACTGGTTAACACATTCCCACAGACACATAGAAAGACACACGCACGCACACACACACACACACAGAAAGATACGCACACACACAGATCATTCTGAAAGTATTCAGACCCCTTTACTTTTTCCACATTGTTACATTACATCCTTATTCTAAAATGGATTCAATAGTTTCCCCCCCCTCATCAATCTACACACAATACTGCATAATGACAGAGCAAAAACTGGTTTTTAAAAATGTTTGCAAATGTATAACCCTTTCCTCAGTACTTTGTTGAAGCACTTTTGGCAGCGATCAAAGCCTTGAGTCTTCTTGGGTATGATGCTACAAGCTTGGCACACCTGTATTTGGGGAGTTTCTCCCATTCTTCTCTGCAGATCCTCTCAAGCTCTGTCAGGTTGGATGGGGAGCGTCTCTACAGAGCTGTTCGATTGGGTTCAAGTCCGGGCTCTGGCTGGGCCACTCAAGGACATTCAGAGACTTGTCCCGAAGCCACTCCTGCATTGTCTTGGCTGTGTGCGTAGGTTCGTTGTCCTGTTGTAAGGTGAACCTTCACCCCAGTCTGAGGTCCTGAGTGCTCTGGGGCAAGTTTTCATCAAAGATCTCTCTGTACTTTCCTCCGTTCATCTTTCCCTCAATCTCACAGTGCCTGCCGCTGAAAAACATCCCCACAGCATGCTGCCACCACCATGCGTCACCGTATGGAAGGTGCCAGGTTTCCTCCAGACGTGACACATGGCATTCAGGCCAAAGAGTTCAATCTTGGTTTCATCAGACCTGAAACTCTCGTTTCTCATGGTCAGAGTCCTTTTTAGGTGCCTTTTGGCAAACTCCAAGCGGGCTGTCATGTGCATTTTACTGAGGCGTGGCTTTCGTCTGGCCACTACCATAAAGGCCTGATTGGTGGCATGCTGCAGAGATGGTTGCCCTTCTGGAAGGTTCTCCCATCACCGAGGAACTCTGGAGCTCTGTCAGAATGACCATCGGGTTCTTGGTCACCTCCCTCACCAAGGCCCTTCTCCCCAGATTGCTCAGGTTGGCCGGGAGGCCAGCTCTAGGAAGAGTTTTGGTGGTTCCAAACTTCTTCCATTTAAGAATGATGGAGGCCACTGTGTTCTTGGGGATCTTCAATGTTGCAGAAATGATTTGGTACCTTTACTCAGATCGGTGCCTCAACACAATCTCGCAGCTCTACGGACAATTCTTTTGACAGGTAGACTTCAAATCATGTTGTAGAAACATCTCAAGGATCATCAATTGAAACAGGATGCACCTGAGCCCAATTTCGAGTCTCATAACAAAATGTCTGAATACTTATGTAAATAAGGGATTTGTTTTTTTACTTTTAATACATTTGCAAAATATTATAAAAACCTGATTTTGTATTGTCATCATGGGGTATAGAGGGTAGATTGATGAGGAGAACATTTAATTTAATCAATTTTAGAATATGTCTGCAACGTAACAAAATGTGGAAAAAGTCTGAATACTTTCCGAATGCACTGTATACACAAGCAACACACACACTTACCTTCCAGAATAGCACCTAATTCAAGATCCTCTGTCTCGTCAAGTCTCAGCTTCTACAGCCAATCATCTCTGGGATCTCTTCAGCCCTGGACCAATCAGAAGAAAGAGTCAGATTTAATATCAAACCGTCAGAAAACAGATAGCAACATCTGTTCACACACAATCCCAATTAGCCAATAGCTGTATGCATCAGACAATAGGGTCATTCCATGTCATTTCAGAAAGCCATGACACCCACCATCTCAGATTCTTCTGAAATCCTTTCTGTAGTTACGAACAGATAAGATAAGCATTCCGGAAACTTACTTTTGTTGAAATACAAATTGATCTGAGAAATGAAGCTAATTCATTTTACCCAAATTGGCCATTGTAATGTATACGATTCAATTAATATTCAATAATTATAGTACCTACCATGCGATATGGACCAAACTTTTTTCTAACACCAAGCATGTTTCCATCCACAGTTTTTATGCGAGTAAAGTCATACCATATAAAAATAATCACGACAGCTGTGATGGAAACAGGGAGTTGCAGTACAATTTTATAAATAACCGATAGATAATTTGCGCGTTCGACACGGTGGGATCTTTTAGTCGGTAAAAGTATTATGCGAGAAATGGAGGTAGAAATGCCTTTATGTGCAAATATTGACATAACCATCATAGGGAAGTAAACTTGGAGTCACGTGATGATATGGTGTGTGGTCCTCCCACTACGACTCGGGAAACCATGCAGTTTATTAGGCTACATATGAAATAACTTATGATGAAAGTGGTGAAAGTGCACAGTGATCTTGATGCTCCTTTTCCAATAAATATCGTTTCCTATTCTGGTCTGAAATGGATGTTAGGTACGATATTTACTGATTATTATATGATTAAGTTAAAATAGCCAACTTGGGTGCAATCAATTAGCTTAATTTCTCAGAAATCTAATTATATAAATAAAGAAATAATGTTTCTGGAATGCTTATCGTATCGGTTTCTAAATACAGAAAGGATTTCAGAACAATCTGAGATGGTGGGTGTTGAAATCCTCTTTCTTGTTCGTTATGAGGTGGAATGACCCAATAGCTATAATCGTATTATTACATCAGACAACGTCGGTAAACTTCTCCAGAACGATAACGAAGCTCAGAAACCAGACAATAGCCAGACCTGTCTAACACGCCATTTATCAGTCAGAGTCAGGAGACAGACAGGGACTTTAGGTATTAGTATGACTGTCTAACCTCCTCTCTCTCGGTATCGCTCTCTCCCACGGTTACTAAGAACATGGAGACGGCGAAAAATAATCACTCCTCCTCTCTTCTACCCTGCTTTGACTCCCTAGTCGACACGGCGGGTGTGTGGAAACCCAGGGAGGGCAGGAGGGGAAAGGGTGAATCAGCAGGGGGCCGACAACACAAAGAGAGAGGGGGCTCACACACACACACACACACAATGGTGAGAATAACTGTGTTAGAGCCACAAGGGCTGTTGCTACATAAACAACAGTAGCCTCTCTCACAGGAAGAGGTCGGCACGTTAAGTCAACTATCACACGTGAAACTGTAGCGCAGCAACAACACAGAGGGAGGGAGAGAACAGGGAGAGGGGGAAGAGGAGAGAGAGTAGAGGCATAGAGAGACCGATGAGGGAAAGAGAGAAAAGGAGAGAGAGGAAAACGAAACTGACAAACGTGCAGCATGGGGAACTGAACACTGGGGATGGGTGAGAAACAAACTTCAGATAATATTAGGAAGCTAAGACACAAGCTTTCTCAGGTTATATAGAGAGAAAGACAACTGATTGTATCTGTCAGTACGCTGTGTGTGTGTGTGTGTGTGTGTGTGTGTGTCTATACACTGCATCCGGGGTGTCACAGCACAGGGAACCCCCTGGTGAGTGAGTCAGCGCCACGCCCAGCGGTCGGTGGAAAGGGCTTACCCCAAACTTAACACTTCACCCCCCCTTCCCCCTCCCACTGGGACGCCACTTACGGTCAGGTGACCGGGGGCGTTGCTAGTGACAGCGTGACGCCTCGGGGAATTTCTAAGGTGCCGTCACCGGTGGTTAGTGAACCAGCGTTATGGTGAAACATGGAGATAGGTAGGTCGGGGGTTTATGGCTAACACAGGAATCGCCAGACCACCTTACCATGATAAAATTACAGCGAAGTGAAGGGGGGGGGGGGGGGGGGGGCTTATTTGTCACTTTTAGATGCCGTGTTCTCTTGTAGTGTTGACGATTTCCCCAATTGGGCGAGGGAAATTCCAGCTAACTACAATGAAGTTACCACACAGACCGCAGAATCTCACCAGCAGAATTAACATTGCAACTGAGAATGTTGTGCAACATAACAAAAATGTTTGAATGTGTGAATTCCCACGGTAGCCCCTGTATGTCACCTGGGTAACAGTGAACCCCCCCATGACGACAGACGCTAAAGACCTGTTCCAATCAACACATTTACATTACATTTAAGTCATTTAGCAGACGCTCTTATCCAGAGCGACTTACAAATTGGACCTCCATCATCCTGGTTACAGCATCACACACCTGGCTACCACTCTGGTAGAGAGAGGCTAGGGCCATGCCATCACCATCACCCTAACCGTTGCTAACCATAACTACCAAAACATTACTCAAGACATCACATCTCTAATATACACTGAGTCTACAAATCATTAGGAACACCTGCTCTTTCCATGACAGACTGACCAGGTGAATCCAGGTGAAAGCTATGATCCCTTATAGATGTCACCTGTTAAATCCACTTCAATCAGTGTAGATGAAGGGGAGGAGACAGGTTAAATACGGACTTATGCTTTGAGACAATTGAGACATGGATTGTGTATGTGTGCCATTCAGAGGGTGAATGGGCAAGACAAAAGATATCAGTGCCTTTGAACGGGGTATGGTAGTAGGTGCCAGGCACACCGGTTTGCGTCACGAACTGCAACGCTGCTGGGTTTTTCACGCTCAACAATTTCCTGTGTGTATCAAGAATGGTCCACCACCCAAAGGACATCCAGCCAACTTGACACAACTGTGGGAATCACTGGAATCAGCACCTTGTAGAGTCAATGCCCTGATGAATTGAGGCTGTTCTGAGGGTAAAAAGGTGAAAGTCAATATACTCTTAATGTTTTGTACACTCAGTGTACTCAGCTTTGAATAGTAGCGTGCTACTATGGCTGACCCTGTAAAACAACACATTTCACTGCACATATTCGGTGTATTTCAAAATAAAACTATTTTTGTAAAAAGAAAAAGAGGTATACTATGACAAGCCACTAGAAGTCAACTAACACTGTCACAAAGCTAAACACAAACGTTCGGTCAGCCACCAGATCACCCCCACGTCTGACTCCAGTAATGAGACAAACAGAGAACCCCCCTGCCAGCCTCATAGTGGTTTGGTCCAGAGCCAGACAGGCGACATAGAAGGGCTCAGTTAAAACATAGATAACAGACTACGAACACACACAGAGACGGCGAGAGAGAGAGAGACAGAGAAAGCGAGAGAGTGAGAGACAGAGGGAGATAAAGGATGACGTAAAGATGACGACCTACAGACACTAGTTCCTGACAGGCCGAGAGATAAGTGATTGATTTGATAAGAAAGGGAGAGAAAGAGAAGGTTCCGGAGAGTCTGGCGAGCGAGAGATGAGGGAGGAGGAGGGCCTGTGTGTTTCTCTCCACACTGGTCCATTACATACCTGGCCCCAAAAAGGTTTTGAAGGAAACACACAGTCTGCCTGCGTCCGTTCCGTTGCCAGGCTCCCACAGTGTGTGTGTGTGTGTGTGATGCAGAATAGCTCGTCACCAACGCAGCCAAGCTTTTCCCACACACACTACCGCCTACACACACCGGGAGAGCACCGATATGGTCAAACACACACAGAGAACATCCTGCAGTGGGTATTTATGGTCAGTAGAGAACAGAGGTAACTCTCTTCCTCTATAGTAGAGCACTGCTGCCCAGTCTCTTCAGGTCTAGCTGTTTGGCCTTCTAAAACTGACAACCTCTCACCTTTTTACTGTCACAGCAGGTCTTTAACCGTGACTGGTGCCCCAAGAATAAGGATAGAGAACGCAGGCTGAAAAGAAGGTAGTGTTTACATGTGCCTATTTAGGCCTCTGAACAGCTTACTGTTGTATTCAGTTGAAACGCACTCAGAGAGAACCGGAGAGAGAGAGGGCTGAAATATGTTCCTCTCCCCCATTCTGTTGGAGAACGTGGATTGTCATCCTGGCTGGAGTGAAGCTGAACACGCGCGGCTTCTGAAAGTCTCAGAGTCCACTCAGGAGGAAAGCCGTGTCCAACACCCCTCTCTCCCACTCTGGATCCTCTACCACGACTTCTACTGACAGACACGGTGAAATGTTCTGATATACACATTCTAGGACATGTACAGGGCTGAAAGTCTACTGTGGTATTTTGGCAGCCTGTTGGTTTACACGGGTTGAGGAGATGGAAACAGCAAGAGCGGTTTTATCTAACTGCCATCGCACCTGTGCTTGTAACAACTGTCAGTGTGTGTGTGTGTGTGTGTGTGAGATGTCACTGTTAAGGACGGTACACACACAGACACGGTGCACGTGTGTGACGTTGAGAAAAAAGGAGAAGAGGGAGAGACGCTGCTCTGAGATCAGACAGGAAGTTGCCGTCAGAGACTCAGGAAGTAGCTAAGCCTCCCTGAGGGGTGTGTGTGGATGCCTTGAGGAGGGGAGAGGGCGTCAGTAGAAGGTTCCTGCGGAACAGAAGCGGTGTGTGTGAGAATGTGTGTGTGTGTGCGCGTGCGGACAGAATAAGAACGTGTAAGTATGTGACAGTGAGAGTAACCCTGAGTCAATACAAAACCATTAACAGGGTTTCACCTCTAAAACCCTTGAATCCGTGTCAGACAGGCATGACGTCACCCTCGTGTTTAACCAACGACACATGCTCCAAAGCAGGTGGCAAAACAAACGGAACGGAGACATTTGAACGTTAACTGGCGATAAACAAGGCTGAAGGCAGTTTTTCCTTCTTCTTGATTGTCCGCTAATAAAGCCTGAGGGGGCCGACTGACGCGCGTGTGGGAAGGGTTATTTCCAGTCAGTCGCTCAAGCAGATGTCCTCAACATCTCTTTCACAGAACATGAGTTCACAAGAAGGGGTGACGTTCTTCTTTTCGCGGTTTCCAGAAACAGCATGACTTCAAGCGGGAGATGGTCTGACTAAGAGCCCATGCCTTTGTCTGATCACACACACACACCTGCGTGCCAGTGTGTGAGCATGTGAAGCAGTGACTCACTACACGAAATGTCTGCGAGACCGAAAACTGTATATGCGACTATATAGAAATATGTTATGTGACATTTGTGCCGCCGAAATCTGAACGACCATATGCGTGTGTTTACGTTCACTATCGACAATACCACTTGATCAAACTCACTTCCCTTCCCGTTCCTTCACTTCAAAAAACCCAACCTGCCTGCCTTTTCCCCGAACACGGCGGCTCACAACATCACAGGGAAACGGCGTCACACACACACACACACACACGACACCCTGCTTTCTCTGTATGAGGGTACCAGAAAGGGACAGAACAGCCCAAAATCCCCCCTCCCCCAGCCAGTGTCTTCAGTACTACCCATGGCCTCACTTCTCAGAATCTAGAGCAAGACAGACACAAACAAACAAGTCAGCACCCTGATTAGTTCCCCCAAAAACACACACAGACCACAACAGAGCCGAGACTCTGTTTCCTAGACAACGGTTGCCGTGGTATCAGTGGCGTCGCTGCAGACGGTTATTAAGGTGGAGAGAGAGAGATACAGAAATAGAAAGTTCTTTCTCAAGAGAGATTGACTTCTTTCTCCACTATTCCCTGGTACAGATTGAACAGTCTCCATTCCGTAGTACAGATTGAACAGTCTCCATTCCGTAGTACAGATTGAACAGTCTCCATTCCGTAGTACAGATTGAACAGTCTCCATTCCGTGGTACAGATTGAACAGTCTCCATTCCGTGGTACAGATTGAACAGTCTCCATTCCGTGGTACAGATTGAACAGTCTCCATTCCGTGGTACAGATTGAACAGTCTCCATTCCCTAGTACAGATTGAACAGTCTCCATTCCCTAGTACAGATTGAACAGTCTCCATTCCCTAGTACAGATTGAACAGTCTCCATTCCCTAGTACAGATTGAACAGTCTCCATTCCCTAGTACAGATTGAACAGTCTCCATTCCCTAGTACAGATTGAACAGTCTCCATTCCCTGGTACAGACTGAACAGTCTCCATTCCAAGAACAACATTAACATTAAGGTCAACCTGTAGTACTGGCAGGTTATTAAAAACATCATTTCAGACAGTGAAATAGGATGCGTGTACCAGAGTTAGCTAAGCACAGCTACTCTTCAGCAGCAGCCCCTCATTTTCAAGCTGACCCTCAACACACTCCCATCTGAGTGTGTGTGCGCGCCATTCGGGACCAAGCAGAGCAGAGAACATTGCTGACGGTAGTCAACAAACCCCTTGGACTGAACGTCCCCCACCCCACAGGCAGAGATAGGAGTGGGAGTCTGTTGAGAATCAGGTTGGCCTTTATGTTCCTTCCCAGAGCTGGAGGTCTGCGATCTTGTCTCCACTGAACAACAACATTAAGGACAACCTGACCCTGGACACACTCCGACCCCTATCTGGGCGCGTGTGCGTGCCTGCCTATCGGGACAGAGCAGAGAACATGACTGTCGTAGTCAACAAACCTCTTGGACTGAAGGTTCCCTATCAGAGTCAAAGCCAGATGAGGTACAGCTACCGTCCAGTCCGGTGTTCATATTATAGTTGGTAGGTAATAATTACACAGCTCTAGTTATCTCTGAACAGACATAAAGCAGTGATAATGATGCACATAGGCATTTCTGTTGTTGTTGTGGCAGACTGAACTGTGTGTTCAGTTAGCCCAAAGAACACTGGACTGTTCGTTTACCGATTGTCCTCACCTCTCTCGATCTTTGTTTTTCTCTTTTTCTAATACTCACCTCTCTTTCTCTGTCCTCTCCCTTTCTTGCTCTTTCCAACACTCATTCTTGGCCCCTCTCTCCCCCCCCTCTCTCTCTCTCTCCCCCTCTCTCTCTCTCTCTCTCTCTCTCCCCCCCTCTCTCTCTCTCCCCCTCTCCCTCTCTCTCTCTCTCTCTCTCTCTCTCTCTGAGGGGTTGGAGTAAAGTAGTCACTGAGGTGACAGAGGGGAAAACAGCACATTCCTTCCCTGTGTGTGTTGTGGCGTGTTAGTCATACACACGCACGTTTGTACACCTCCCTTTCACCTCTGCATCATCGGTGGCACTTTGCCAGGGGTAACGAAACTAAAGAATAGTCACAGATCCCACGAGGGAGCTTCATGACACACACACACACACACACACACACACACACACACACACAGAGACACGGTTCTGGAACTCCATAACAGGAACACATATGGCTCTAGAACAGTAGAACGTACAGGCAGAAACACAAAAACAACCTCACCGACATAGTCGACACACACGGTGTGGTACACCAGCCATTCCTACCGGTCTCCATAGAGTCACAGCTAGAGGCCTCAACACTGCTAGGTGGAATTCCACACAGAGCTGCCTGAGCTTTACCCCAGTAATTCCTAGCACCTCCTCCTCCCACAACACCCTGCTTCTTTGCTCTCCTACCAATACACTTGTTCTTACTCTAAATGGACCTCGAGGCCCTACTCTCTATAAATCCACTCCTGTATATTTGAAAGGATTGGATAGGTGGAAGCAATATGTACCGGTCTTCATTTTCATCCGAAAAGGCTGCCTGCTAGATGTTTGAGATGGGACAAGAGGTTCATGTTATTGTTTGCAGCGTGTCAAATGCTGTGCTCCACTTCCTTGTTGATGAAATTACACCTTTCGTTTCAGGTAGAGCAAAACAAGGCTTTTAAGTGTCTGACATCATCGAGTTAGTTCTCCTTGCCTCTGACCCAAGTAACCACCCCAAGTCACCACCCACACACACAAAAACACACCCAATATGAAAGTTTGTTTTTTCACGGGCGCAATACAAGGAAAATAATGAGAGAGGGCCTGAGACAACATGAGAAAGTTCACACGATACACTGATCCCATTTCATCACAACCTTCCTCAACGACTGAGGAAGTGCTAGGTGACGAAGAAATGTAAACTAGCCTACTGACCCACATTACTCATGCCACAAACACCTCCTACACAACCGCCACTCATCCCCTACACACACAAGCCACACCTGTTTCTACAACCAATCTCACACCCACACCACCTGTCAATTATGTAAGAAACACCCATCCTCAAAACAGCATGGGCCAAACATCTTTATCCGTCACCTACATACACACACACATTATAGCCCTGCTTATTCCCCTTTCATCAGTGTTGACTCAAGTTGACCCTTAATATGTAACTTTTCGGGAAACCCGACCAAATTCACATAGAAGTTTTGCAACCTGTAAATGGCAGGGCGAAAAATATTCTGACAAATATTTGGTGTGTGTACAACTTTAACGGTACATGTTCGTCACAGAAGTAGTAGCGGCGTTTGTTCATTCACTCTCATTTAGATCACGGGATGGGACACACGGGGGCGGGTGATTCAAGCCAGAGCAAGAAACAGTCACTTGGCTACTATTCAGCCAACAAGCTAGAGCTGTATGATAGGCGAACAAAACAAAATATATATATTTTCGTAAGCAGCTTTCAACCTAACTTTACAGCTCGAGACTTCAAAGAGTCACAAACAAGAAACACGCCACTCGTTTCCATGTCTATCGACTTGGTTGATCGGAAGTGGGGTTCAAAGGGTTTCACCGACCCCATGCCAGCACACGCCGGTCCTTAGAACAAGGCTCGGTTTATAACGGCCCATAAAATGCATAGCACCGAGTCGAGTTTTTTTTTTTACCCCGTCAAATTATCACGAATACCGTCAATAACAGGCTAACTTTCCAACCGTGTTTCAATTGCTTATTCTGTGCCATTTCTCTTCCCCGACGGCTCTTTCAGACAGAAAGGGGGGTATTTTGAGACACAGTGAGTGACACACCAAAAACCAGACCAAAAACACCACCCTCCCCCCGTGGAAGATGCAAATGACTTCCTTTCAATTCGGCTCTTTTGTGTGCGAGAGGAAGGTCTGACTTGGGGCAACACATTCGCTTTATAAGGCAGCTTGCCTACCTCCCTCTGTCTGCCCATCCCCATTCAACACTTCCCCAGTCAGCCCTCCCACAAACAAAGGCCCGGAGGAGGGGGGAGATCTTTACACAAGCCATTTCTTTCTCCCTCCATATATTCCTCTTATCTGTCCCACAAAACACACGTGGGATGCTGCTATGTTTCTGAAGTGCCTCCCTCTTTCTACTGTCAAAATAAATTCACCAAAACAATCGCACAAGCGTCAACAGAATAGACTATTGTCTTGTTGCAATTTACGCATTCAACCTATTATGTAGACTGCATGTATGTCATTACATATGAGCTAAAATGGGAATTATAATAGGCGACGTATTCCCCATCTAATATATTTGATACAAACGACAAGAGTTAACGAAGTCAGCGTGAGCAAACAAGTCTTCCGGTTTCATCTATTAACTATTAAATGTTGTACACTAACGTTACCAGGCTCACTGAACATCAACTCCTCCACCCTGTCGCTAAATTTCACTTTCTGAACGCGCTCTCTTGTAAATCCACATGAACAAACAAGCCGAAGAGAAAACTACGAAAAGCCCAAGTAGACATTTCCAGATAACTCAACTTTTACCAAAACGTTTTAAAATAACTCGTCCTACAAGGTGTCAAGTAAAAACGGTCAATGGCAACATGTCTCTCTGTGTACATTAGACAAACAGCGGCGAAAGATAAAAAGTTATTTTACATTCGAATAGTATTGCAACAGAATGTAACCAGCTCGTAATAAGAGACGTTCACAATGTAACACAGAACTTATAAAGATATTCACCAATGTAACACTGGAGTAATAAATATATTCACGTACTGCTGTCTGGAGTAGTAGACATCGTTGAGAATATTTCCAAAACAAACGAGCTTTTTCACCAGTAAAAATAGTTCAGTGTGTAACACTGTAGTCCGTATTTGCTGAGTTTCCTGAATCCAGGCAGTAGTTGGAGCTGTATCTGCAAGTTTCTCTCTCTGTGCAGCTGAATTCCAGCGACTCAGACAACTGACTCAGGCAAATGTAACATAGTTCACTTAGTCTCACTCGCTTCCTTTCGAAGCTCTTGTAAACTTGTATCACTTGACGCCCGACTAATGTCACTCTGTCTGGCTTTGAAATCCTAGTTTCAGTCGACAAGCGAGATACGCTTTTTATTATTCCGTTTGTTTTCTCCCTGCCTTCTATCTTTTTTTTACAGCCCTCGTCTTCTTCTCACTCTCTGTCGACATAAGGCAATTAGGTTGCGCTGAGTCGAACTGTGTTTTAAAGGGACAAGTCTCTTGGCTCGGTGCTCAACCTATGATGCTATCGCTACAGATTCACACGCCAACCCACTGGCTGCGTCTTCCACACACACACAGACACGACACGCCCCCCCCTGCGCCCTGCTCCGTCCGTCCGCTCGCTCGCTGACGTCACCACACCGTCCCCGGAATTCCCTGACAGAGCAAACTGGCTTCGAATACCGAGAGACTCACTCTAGCCGCGACTACCGGGGCGTGTTCCTCTGCCTCGGTGTGCTTTTTTTTTTTTTTTAAGGTGGGCTCGCTTCGTGACTGACCTACCGGTTGATCACCCGGACAGCTTTTCCGTCTGGCTGCCTATTTTTGGACAATGTACTATCCTGACATCACAGCTATTAAAACCTTTATAGTGTCCTGCTGTAGTCTAAAATGATCCCATGTTGATCTAAGGGCAGTAATACCATCTATAATTGATATCCTGCCCGAAAATAGAACATAATAGCAAAGACTAGAATAGATAACAAATACAGAATAATATGAAAATATCTTATATCCTGTTATAAACCATTTATAACACCAATAATATCAATGGTTAATTAGAATAACTGATAATATTCATGAATATTGATAAGTCAATGTACTGCCTTAACATTTTTCCACAATACACTATATATACAAAACTATGTGGACACTCCTTCAAATTTGTGGATTCAGCTATTTCAGCCACACCGGTTGCTGACAGGTGTATAAAATCGAGCACACAGCCATGCAATCTCAATAGAAAAACATTGGCAGTAGAATGGCCTTACTGAAGAGCTCACTGACTTTCAACGTGGTACCGTCATAGGATGCCACCTTTCCAACAAGTCAGTTCGTCAAATGTCTGCCCTGCTAGAGCTGCCCAGGTCAACTCTAAGTGCTGTTGTTGTGGAAACGTCTAGAACAACAACAGTTCAGCCGCGAAGTGGTAGAGCACAAAAGCTCACAGTTCACTACATGCCCCAATGCATAGTGCCAACTGTAAAGTTTTGTAGAGGAGGAATAATGATATGGGGCTGTTTTTCATGGTTCGGGCTAGGCCCCTTAATTCCATTGAAGGACAAATCTTAACATTACAGCCATACAATGACATTCTAGACCATTTTGTCCTTCCAACTTTGTGGCAACAGTTTGGGGAAGGCCCTTTCCTGTTTCCGCATGACAATGCCCCTGTGCACAAAGTGAGGTCCATACAGAAATGGTTTGTCGAGAACGGTGTGGAAGAATTTGACTGGCCTGCACAGAGCCCTGACCTCAACCACATCGAACACCTTTGAGATGAATTGGAACACAGACTGCGAGCCAGGCCTCGTCGCCCAACATCAGTGCCCAACCTCACTACTGCTCTTGTGGCTGAATGGAATCAAGTCCCCGCAGCAATGTTCCAACATCTAGTAGCCTTCCCAGAAGAGTGGAAGCTGTTATAGCATCAAAGTGGGGACCAATTCCATATTAATGCCCATGATTTTGTTGTGTACATGTGGAACAGGGGATATAATACGGTTGATCAATTCCCAACTCTGTTCTGTACCAGGTTTCTGGCTCTCTGGGGACGGAAATGGCTGGACACCCCCCCCCCCCCCCCCCCCCCCTCCCCCCAGGACTCACCAACGTGGGTACTATCATAATGCCAAACACATGGTCTGTTATTAAAGGCAGCATGTGTCACACACACACACAACAGTATATTTAGATCCACCACCTCAGCAGGATAGGAGTGTGTCATTGATGATTCTCCCACAGAAACAAAAGCAGGGACACACACACAACATGAGTTTGAACTGCCAGTTCCCGTTACCGATAGTAAATTACATCGTGACCTCACAAGGAGATAATCTCTGGCACAATGAACATACAACATGTCTTTCCTCTCCCCAGACAAGACACACACGCACACACACGCACACACACATACAACTACGCACATAGAGAGAACACACATATAGAACCACACTAGAGAAAGACTTAGACATATCAATGTGAGAGTGCTCTGTCAATGTGAGAGTGCTGTATGTCAATGTGAGAGTGCTCTATGTCAATGTGAGAGTGCTCTATGTCAATGTGAGAGTGCTCTATGTCAATGTGAGAGTGCTCTATGTCAATGTGAAAGTGCTATATGTCAATGTAAGAGTGCTCTATGTCAATGTAAGATTGCTCTATATCAATGTGAGAGTGCTCTATATCAATGTGATTGTGCTCTATGTCAATGTCAGCGTGTTCTATGTCATTCCAAGATGGCATAGCAGTAAGACGTCCTTTGTCCTCCTCTTGTCGTGTCCCGTGTATATATATATTTACATCTTTTCTTCGCATATTTTTTTATATATTTTTTTCCCAAAAACTCAGCCTCAAAACACTGTCCTGCAAACCGCCTCACCAATTAAAAAAAAAAGTATTATTTACCTCAAATCTGAAATCCACAATAGAAGCTAGCCAGAGGTTAGCCAGAGGTTGGCCAGTTCACTGGCTAACGTTGAGTTCAGCTAGCCATGGTTGGCGGTCATCAGCTATCCCTTAGATCGAAAAGCTATCGGCAGTTTTGTACAGCGCGACTCAGACCAGAGCATACCGGACCTATTTTCTCTCCATATCCCCGGATTTTTACCGCAGTCTCTGGACATTTACACCTGGATCTTGCAGCTAGCTAGCTGCTACCCGAGTGACTATTGGCTAACGTTGATCCCAGAGCTAACATCAATTATTGCGGAGCTAGCCAGCTGAAGAGTTCCATCAGCCACTCCTGGGCTACAATCACCTATCCGGACCCGTTTTACTGCCCATGCGGAGCCCCATCGGGCCTTCACGACTGGACTACCGACGTTATCTGCCCGAGGGAGTTATCCAACTGGCCCCTCTGTCACGACGTAACCTGAACGCCCATCTGCGGCCCGCTAATCGTTAGCTGTCTTACCGACTGCTATCTGTATAGGTCTATCGGAAATTTTCTTGGGCCACTATAACTATAACTATTTTGCCAATTGGACTGGTCCCCCCCTACCACACAGAACCCCACTAATCTACAGACGGAAACGCACAAGGTGGCTAAAAACAGAGCTCCCTCCATCTTCTGCCAGCTTGCTACCTATGGCCCGGCTAGCTGTCTGAATCTCACGGGACCCTTATGATCACTCGGCTAAGCATGCCTCTCCTTAATGTCAATATGCCTTGTCCATTGCTGTTCTGGTTGGTGTTTATTGGCTTATTTCACTGTAGCCTCTAGCCCTGCT
Organism: Salmo trutta; assembly: GCF_901001165.1. Lineage (NCBI taxonomy): Eukaryota > Metazoa > Chordata > Actinopteri > Salmoniformes > Salmonidae > Salmo > Salmo trutta. The sequence goes on along the minus strand of NC_042961.1, from coordinate 49,935,254 downwards.
CATTATACCTTATCCAACCTTTCAGTTCCACCACCCACACATGCTATGACATCTTCTGGTTTCAATTATGTTTCTAGAGACAATATATCTCTCATCATCACTCAATGCCTAGGTTTACCTCCACTGTATTCACATCCTACCATACTTTTGTCTGTACATTATACCTCGTTGGCTGGCCCTCACTTCAAATTCGTCGCCAAACCCACTGGCTCCAGGTAATCTACAAGACCCTGCTAGGTAAAGTCCCCCCTTATCTCAGCTCACTGGTCACCATAGCAGCACCCACCTGTAGCACGCGCTCCAGCAGGTATATCTCTCTGGTCACCCCCAAAGCCAATTCCTCCTTTGGCCGTCTCTCCTTCCAGTTCTCTGCTGCCAATGACCGGAACGAACTACAAAAATCTCTGAAACTGGAAACACTTATCTCCCTCACTAGCTTTAAGCACCAGCTGTCAGAGCAGCTCACAGATCACTGCACCTGTACATAGCCCATCTATAATTTAGCCCAAACAACTACCTCTTCCCCTACTGTATTTATTTATTTTGCTCCTTTGCACCCCATTATTTATATTTCTACTTTGCACTTTCTTCCACTACAAACCTACCATTCCAGTGTTTTACTTGCTATATTGTATTTACTTTGCCACCATGGCCTTTTCTTGCCTTTATCTCCCTTATCTCACCTCATTTGCTCACATTGTATATAGACTTATTTTTCTACTGTATTATTGACTGTATGTTTGTTTTACTCCATGTGTAACTCTGTGTTGTTGTATGTGTCGAACTGCTTTGCTTTATCTTGGCCAGGTCGCAATTGTAAATGAGAACTTGTTCTCAACTTGCCTACCTGGTTAAATAAAGGTGAAATAAAAAATAAAAATAAATAAATGTGAGAGTGCTCTATGTCAATGTGAGAGTGCTCTATGTCAATGTAAGAGTGCACTATGTCAATGTAAGAGTGTGTGTTTGATTGTAAATCTTGTAATGACAAGTCAAAAACAAAGTGATGGAGTGTGTTCAGAGCAATGCATTATAGAGAGATATATATTGCTTTGTGTATTAACTCTTTATTCTCTACTATCCCATGCATGTGTGTTTGAGTGGGCTATAAACTTCATAGCTTTCAGTCATCAATGTACTTTATACTCAGGGGGCTGTGTGTGTATGTGTGTGTGTGTGTGTGTGTATTGTGGGGGGTTACGGGCTGAAGCAGTGTGTGTGGTACACTTGAGTCCCACCCTGGCCACATCAATCAACAGCCTATTCTTGTTCCCCCCAGCAAATGTAAAATAGACCCAGTAAGCAAAATCACTGAAAAGATGTCTAAAATACGTATTTTCCAGACATTAATGTTAGGTTCTGAATGAAAGGTGAAAATACATATTTTCCGGACGTTTAAAATACGTATTTCCGGATGTTGAAAATCTTTATTTTCGGGACGTTGAAATCCGGTACATTTTCGGTTCTGAATGAAAGTTGAAAAGACGTCATTTATAGACGTCTATGTTTGGACCAAATCAAGGATGGTCTAGACCGGACAAAATCTGAACCAAACATAGACGTTTATGGTTTTTCGCATATGCCACTGGTTGATAGAAATTGTCATTGTTTAGGGAAAGAATTGTGAGGTTTTATGTGTTGTTGGAGGTGCCTTTTGGTCAGTTTAGCCAAGAAAACGCCTCCTTCCTCAATCTGCCACCATAGGCGGCTGCCTAATCCTGCCTAATGAGCGGGCCTGCCCTGCATAGTACAGTATTGTGTACATGTGTACAGTATGTGTGTGTGTGTGTGTGACGCTGTGTGTGGGGGAGATGTGTGTGAATGTGAAGTAGTGTATATGTCTTCCTGTTGAGTAGTAGAATCCCCCTTCCTCTCCCACAGCAGGGGAGGGTAAGCGGGGGCAGACTGTCCTTAAGGATGTGTGTTTGTGATTGTGTGACTGTGTGTGTGTGTGTGTGTGTAGAGGGTAATTACAGTGACTGGGCCTACTGTAATGAGAGGAGAGGGACTGAGAGAGAGAGAGAGAGAAGCGCTGCAGGGAGAGTGGAGTGAGTTCAGTTCTCATACTGCAGATATATATAGCATCTCTCTCATGGGTACAAGTCAAAAAGATTCCTGTCATTCCTACTTCACACAAACACATCTACTGTATACAGTACAGGCTCAAGTGACGCCCACACACACACACTGGAAAAATACATTAAAGAGTGACTACACCTAAAAACCAATGAATCCCTTGGAAAACAGTGTATGTGGCATCAAACATGTATTCTAGTGTCAAAACTGACTACAAAGTGAAAATAGGATCATTTTGGTGATAAAGTCAGTCTTGTCTAAAATGGAGTTTGGGACCTCAGTGTGTCACAACGAGTAAATGAAGGTTGGGTTTGGATTACAATTATGTAAACAAATCATGCCCCCTTTTGTCATCTCCACATGCAAATCGCCCCTCCGCTCACTTTGCTTCACTTCATTGAATATGGGCTCCGTTGTTTAATCACCCCAAACAAATGCGCTCAAAGAATCGCGGCCGTTTGAGACTGAAAAGCCCTATAAGGATTGAGCATGCAATCCACAGCCAACAACTATGGCTTGCATGCCCTGCCGAAGGACCCTATCATGCGGAATAGGTGGTTAGACTTCGTTGGTCCCCAGTGGTGGTGAGTATACTGGTAGCTAGACTATAGACCCCTTGATATTTATCTGGTTATGTATATTATGATCATCATTATCACTATCATCGCTAGCATAGAATAGTCACTTTTATAATGTTTACATACTGCTTTACTAATTTCATATGTATTTACTGTATTCTATTCTTCTGTATTCTAGTCAATACCACTCCGACATTGCTCGTCCTAATATTTAAATATTTCTTAACTCCATTCTTTTACTTTAGATTTGTGTGTATTATTGTGAAATTGTTAGATATTACTGCACTGTTGGAGCTAGGAACACAAGCATTTCACTACACCCACAATAACATCTTCCAAATACCAAATATGTGTATGTGACCAAATAAATTGAATTTTGATTTGATGTTTGCTAGCTAGCTACAAACTAGCTAGCTAATTACCTAACTAGTTGGCTAGCTAGCTAATGTTAGCCTACCTCAATACAACTCTGATTTGGCTTGGAAACACAATAACATTTCAACAGAAGGCAAATTATTAGTAGGAAAACCGTTTGTCAAGATTGTGATGTCGCAAGATTGACTAGATGCAGTATAACTTTAGCCAGCTAACTAAGATTGAGGGGACCACAGTATTTGATTGAAGAGACCACCGTAAAGTTGTTTCCTACAAATTATTTGCCTACTTTAGCAATGTAATAGTATTTCCATGGCTCTCTAAGTTAGTGTAATTTAGACAAAACAGTCACATTAGTCTCCATGGTGCAACCCATGTCTAGGGCACAAACCACACCAGCCCAGGGCATCCATGTCTGGCTTCTTCACCTGCGGGATCATCTGAGACCAGCCACCCGGACAAATGCTCACCTTTGATGGCCACTGGCATGCTGGAGAAGTGTGCTCTTCACGGATGAATCCTGGTTTCAACTGTACCAGGCAGATGACAGACAGCATGTATGGCGTTGTGTGGGTGAGCGGTTTGCTGATGTCAACGTTGTGAACCGAGTGCCCCATGGTGGAGGTGGGGTTATGGTATGGGCAGGTATAAGCTAAGGACAATGAACACAATTGCATTTTATCGATGGCTTTTTTGAATGCACAGAGATACCGTGATGAGATCCTGAGGCCCATTGTCGTGCCATTTATCCGCCGCCTTCACCTCATGTTTCAGCATGATAATGCACAGCCCCATGTCACAAGGATCTGTACACAGTTCCTGGAAGCTGAAAATGTCCCAGTTCTTCCACGGCCTGCATACTCACCAGGCATATCACCCATTGAGCATGTTTGGGATGCTCTGGATCGACGTGTACGAGGCAAATTGTGGTTACACCAGATACTGACTGGTTTTCTGATCCATGCTCCTACCTTTTTTTAAGGTATCTATGACCAACATATGTGTATATGTATTCACAGTCATGTGAAATCCATAGATTAGGGCCTAATGAATTTATTTAAATTGACTGATTTCCTAATATGAACTGTAACTCAGTAAAGCCTTTGAAATTGTTGCATGCTGCGTTTATACTGTATTTTTGTTCAGTGTATATCACCCTGTCACAGGCCCTCCCAGTCAACACCACATCATAAGATGACCTGCTGCAGTTGTTGGAGAGATGTCCAGTTTGCAGCTGAACATGCAGCAGAGAGAAGACCAGCAAGGGGCCCCTCATCAGTATCATGCAGACATGTCCTCACTGTGAGCATTCCTATGAAAGGAACAGTCAGCGACATGTTGACAAGTATCCGGCCAGCAACCTTCACCTGTCAGCTGCAACAGCTTTCACAGACTCATCATTTGCAAAAATACAGAAGGTAACCCACTTCATTACTTTGATAACCAAATTGTGAAACATCATTTACAGTTGAAGTCGGAAGTTCACATACACTTATGTTGGAGTCATTAAAACCCGTTTTTCAACCACTCCACACATTTCTTGTTAATTAACAAACTATAGTTTTGGCAAGTCGGTTAGGACATCTACTTTGTGCATGACACAAGTAATTTTTCCAACAATTGTTTACATACAGATTATTTCACTTATCACTGTATCACAATTCCAGTGGGTCAGAAGTTTACATACACTAAGTTGACTGTGCCTTTAAGCAGCTTGGAAAATTCCAGAAAATGATGTCATGGCTTTAGAAGCTTCTGATAGGCTAATTGACATCATTTTAGTCAATTGGAGGTGTACCTGTGGATTTATTTCAAGGCCTACCTATCGACATAACCTGAAAGGCCGCTCAGCAAGGAAGAAGCCACTGCTCCAAAACCACCATAAAAAAAACCAGACTACGGTTTGCATCTTCACATGGGGACAAAGATCGTACTTTTTGGAGAAATGTCCTCTGGTCTGATGAAACAATAATAAAACTGTTTGACCATAATGACCATCGTTATGTTTGGAGGAAAAAGGGGGAGGCTTGCAAGCCGAAGAACACCATCCCAACCGTGAAGCACAGGGGTGGCAGCATCATGTTGTGGGGGTGCTTTGCTGCAGGAGGGACTGGTGCACTTCACAAAATAGATAGCATCATGAGGATGGAAAATTATGTGGATATATTGAAGCAACATCTCAAGACATTAGTCAGGAAGTTAAAGCTTGGTCGCAAATGGGTCTTCCAAATGGACAATGACCCCAAGCATACTTCCAAAGTTGTGGCAAAATGGCTTAAGGACAACAAAGTCAAGGTATTGGAGTGGCCATCACAAAGCCCTGACCTCAATCCTGTAGAAAATTTGTGGGCAGAACTGAAAAAGCGTGTGCGAGCAAAGAGGCCTACAAACCCGACTCAGTTACACCAGCTCTGTCAGGAGGAATTGGCCAAAATTCACCCAACTGGAAGGCTACCCGAAACGTTTGACCCAAGTTAAACAATTTAAAGGCAATGCTACCAAATACTAATTGAGTGTATGTAAACTTCTGACCCACTGGGAATGTGATGAAAGCAATAAAAGCTGAAATAAATCATTCTCTCTACTATTATTCTGACATTTCACATTCTTAAAATAAAGTGGTGATCCTAACTGACCTAAGACATGGCATTTCTAATATGATTAAATGTCAGGAATTGTGAAAAACTGAGTTTAAATGTACTTGGCAAAGGTGTATGTAAACTTCCGACTTCAACTGTACGTAAACTTACATTATTTGTTGATTCTTTTCTACTTCTTAGATGCATATAACGTCAAGGGCGTAACCTAGCCTGGTGGAACCCGCCTGATCGCTATGTTCACAATTCTATTTCACTTCACATTTTCAGGAAGCTAGGCATATGTCGCACATCACTGCTTCACATGGGAGCCATTTGATTTTTATCAAAATGCTTTTTTGGGGGCAGAAATCCCTTATGGAACATGTGAACTTTCATGTGCCTTAATAACAAACTTGCATGCCACCTGTAAATACGAATACAATTGTTAAATTATGAGCCTAGTTGGTTTAGCCACGGAAAAATACAGGAACCTTCCCGCTAGCCATGATTGGCTGAAATACTGTAACGGATGGGCTGGACATGCAGAGATGAGCTTGGATTGGTCTGCCATGTAGCATGCTTCTGTCTATAACATGAGCTGCTCAGTATGTGTGGATAATGCTTTCTACCTCAGCTTTTTTTTTAAAGATACCATGAACCACTGAAAAAGTGTCGCTACTGCTCTCAACATTGCTGCCCTGATGTTAATAGCGCTATCGACAAAGATCAGTGGAAAACGTTGTGATGGACTACTTTCTGGAGGATGATCGGGCCATGATGACTCTCTCTGACTAAAAACATTATAATTGAACCAGACGTTGTAGAGTCTTCTGATGACAGTGATGGGGAAGAAATGGCGATCAACAGTGTTATTGTCACGGAAGAAGTTGACCGAGTTTTGAAATCAGTGGAATGCCCAGTGGAAGCAGAGAGATGATTGCCAAATGCGGAGAGAGTCGAAAAGAGAAGGCTGTTGTATAGAACACATGTCTCTGGATTACATCTTCAAACTAAGGGCAACCCTGGCATCCATGACAGAGAGGGAGAAGCGTTCATCCATGTATACAGGTTAGAGTCTAGCTACATTTTGAGATATTATACGTTTCTAATTTGATAGAAAGTAATTTTCATTGCAAGTTATTTTCATAGCTAGCTAGCTAACTTTAGCTGGCTGGCTCGCTAGCTAACGTTAAGTGTATGATCTGTGTAGTAATATTATTTGCATTTCAGAAAACTATTTGCATTGCTAGTTATAGCCTAATGTTAGCTAGCTAGCTAGCTGCAGATTCATGCATGGTGCATGGTAGTATGAGTTGGGATTATGGTTCATTGTTTAGCTAGCTAGCTACATGTCTAAACAAAATACTCAACTATGAAGGTAACCATTTCACTGTGCCATTTACACCTTCTATGTCCTGTGCATGTGACAAATAAACTTTGATAAAGTCAGATTAGGATATAGGCCAAAGACTAGATAGAGTATTTTTACTACTACTTTTTGCTACTACTTTTACCACTTTTAGTCTTGAAATCTTTGGTTGTTTACTACACTACCTTACTCACTCTGTTTAGCACATGGCCTCACATGTGAAACCTTAAAGAGATGGGTGGGGCTAAGGCTTAAGAGGGTTGAAACAATGCTGAATGGGTGGAGACAAAGAAGAGCTCTCCAGTAGGTGTACAAAAACATTCAAGGCAATTTTCTCAAAAGTGGAGTTACAAGTTTATCAACTTTTAAGGTAGAATTACTTTCCCACTGTTCCTCAACTGCAGTGTATGATACACCATGTTCTATCTCTGAGTCTCTACTTTATCCTATGTAAACAAAAACACCATTTAGGTGGCGGGTCACGTTTCATGATATCTGAAGTGAAATAGAAAGGGGAACGCAGTGATCAGGTTGGTTCCACCAAGCTAATCATAACCACCATCGAGAATGCAATCAGTGCTCTGTGTCTGTGTCTGTGTGTGTGTGTGTGTGTGTGTGTGTGTGTGTGTGTGTGTGTGTGTGTGTGTGTGTGTGTGTGTGACCGACCAGTATCTTCGATGACGGGCCAGGAGGTGATCTACGACTGCCATGCCCATCGATGGGGCGCTGGCAGAGACCTTACCTCCAGCCTCACCTCTTGCCCGCTCACCAACACTCGTCCATGGGGAGACTGTCTTGTAAATAGTACCTGTCTGTGTGTCAGATATATTACCTGTCCTGACTGGTAATAAAACAGTGTGTGTGTGTGTTCACAGAAACATGTATGGAGGCAGCACATGGAGACTTGCAAGATGATGTGATGAAGTCCAGACTGACGCGCAGGTTTGATACTGATGTCTCTGAATGGAGAGAGACCTGGCACTCGGAATACATTTCTTTTACCAGACACAACTTTGACTTGTATTGTCTTTTTTAAAATATTAAATTGAATGGTATCATTCAATATACGGAGGGAGAAACCATGTTAATTGTGCACCAGGATCAGGGTACGCCTGGTGTATACGGGACAGCGCACAGGAAGGGCTGACCCCTCTCACATGTTCGCCAAGGTAGCCCCATTACCACCAGACAAAATGCTGATAGGCACAGTGTCTGTAACACCTGGGAATGACAATGAAAGGTGCACTGTGTTATATTGGCAGAACACTGCTTCTATGGTATTATGTAACGCGCCGTTTATCCTACATGGACCCGTTACTACATTAGAACGTTATCGAAACGCTTCGTTTCGAATATCTACATCAATTCGACAGTTTGCATTCTTCTCATACTACTCTGTAGATCAGCCTGTAGTTCTCGAAGTCCACCTGCAGGAGGTTTGTTTGTGATGGGGGAAAACAAGGTTCTGACAGATGGGTGTGTCTTGGTGCTGGGAAGGATATACCCAAGAAGCACCACCATCAAACCACACCCCCAAGCCAACTCACGTTTGGCTTCTGTCATAGCTGCCAGGAAAAACGAGGCCAAATCAGCAGATGCAGTTCCCCTTTCAAATAACATTAATTCTATTTTTTGGGAGCAGAATGCTACATTAGTAGAAAGAAAGAAAGAAAGAGAGAGAGAAAGAGAGAGAGAAAGTAAGAGAGAGAGCGAGCACGAGCGAGAGGGAGGGAGAGAGAGAGGGAGAGAGGGGGAGTGTGTGTGTAGTTACAGTAGTAGGATGTGTCATTGCTGCAGGCAGTGCCTCTCAGCCTCCACTCTGTGTGGACAGGGAGAATAACAGACACGATCATCACCCACTACTCCACACACAGTCCTGACTCAGACCATGTCGCTACAAGTCCAGTCAATCTTACTCCACACACACACACACAGTGACACATCATAATTAACCACACACCCACACACAGGTTTTAGAGGAGAAATGATCGACTCACACCCATCATTACACAAGCCTCACTCATTATCACAAATTTCTCTCTCTCTCTCTCAGTCCCATTCTCTCTCTCTCTCTCTCTCTCTCCCTGTCTCTCTCTCTCCCAGTCTCTCTCTCCCCCTGTCTCTCTCTCTCCCAGTCTCTCTCTCCCAGTCTCTCTCTCCCAGTCTCTCTCTCTCCCAGTATCTCCCAGTCTCTCCCTCTCCCAGTCTCCCACTCTTTCACTCCCAGTCTCCCTCTCTCACCATGTCTCTCTCTCCACGTGTGTGTGTAAGAGAGAGAGAGAGAGTGAGAGAGACCGGGAGAGAGAGAGAGTGAAGTGGGTGTGTCTATGTGTAACAGACACAGTGAAGTAAAAACCATCAGAGCGGTAGAGACTTACCTGTATCACACGTCTTCAGCCTGGTCAGTGGCAGGGATGTTGTAGAGCTTCAGTTAACCACCATATTACCACGCCTCTGTCTCTCTCTGTCCGTCTCTCTGTCTGTCTGTCTCTCTGTCTGTCTGCGCCTCCTGGAAAACAGAACATGGTTGACAACACGGTCAGGCTTGGGGTCAAAAGGTGCTCAACATTTTAATAAGTGGTTACAACATGGTTGGCATGTCATTCAACGGTGGAATGGTAACACAACAAACATTGCAGTCTGGGGTTCACAAACGGTCAACATTTTAGTCTGTGGTCAAAACATGGTTAACTTGTCACTCTGTGGTTCATAAAGCCACAGTGTGAATCAGCCCAAACATGCGGCATTGCCTTGGCTGGTGCTGTGGCCATCTGTGTCTGTGTGTGGCATGTGCTGCCTGTTCCCGAGTGACTCAGAGTGTTACCCCAGGGTCATGTGAACAAGAACAGGTGGCACTCTGGTACACCTCTTCCCACACACATACACACCGGTTTACATGCCCTTTCCTTACATGGGGTTGTGGTTTACACCGAGTGCACTCAACCTAAATGTCATGTACCCTACCCACTCCTACTCCCTACTTTAACTGTTCTCCTCTCCTCCCTCCCCTGTCTGTCCTCCCTCCATCTCTCCTCCTCCTGTTCTCCTCTCCTCCTCCTGTTCTCCTCTCCTCCTCCTGTTCTCCTCTCCTCCTGCTGTTCTCCTCTCCTCCTCTTGTTCTCCTCTCCTCCTCCTGTTCTCCTCTCCTCCTGCTGTTCTCCTCTCCACCTCTCCTCTCCTCCTGTTCTCCTCTCCTCATCCTGTTCTCCTCTCCTCTCCACCTCTCCTCTCCTCCTATTCTCCTCTCCTCCTCCTGTTCTCCTCTCCACCTCTCCTCTCCTCCTGTTCTCCTCTCCTCCTCCTGTTCTCCTCTCCTCCTCCTGTTCTCCTCTCCACCTCTCCTCTTGTTCTCCTCTCCTCCTCCTGTTCTCCTCTCCACCTCTCCTCTTGTTCTCCTCTCCTCCTCCTGTTCTCCTCTCCTCCTCCTGTTCTCCTCTCCTCCTCCTGTTCTCCTCTCCTCCTCTTGTTCTCCTCTCCTCCTCTTGTTCTCCTCTCCTCCTCCTGTTCTCCTCTCCTCCTCCTGTTCTCCTCTCCTCCTCCTGTTCTCCTCTCCTCCTCCTGTTCTCCTCTCTTCCTCCTGTTCTCCTCTCCTCTCCTCTTGTTCTCCTCTCCTCCTCTTGTTCACCTCTCCACCTCTCCTCCTCCTGTTCTCCTCTCTACCTCTCCTCTCCTCCTCTTGTTCTCCTCTCCTGCTGTTCTCCTCTCCTCCTCCTGTTCTCCTCTCCTCCTCTTGTTCTCCTCTCCTCCTGTTCTCCTCTCCTCCTCCTGTTCTCCTCCTCCTGTTCTCCTCTCCACCTCTCCTCTCCTCATGTTCCCCTCTCCTCCTCCTGTTCTCATCTCCTCTTGTTCTCCTCTCCTCCTGTTCTCCTCTCTCCTCCTGTTCTCCTCTCCACCTCTCTTCTCTCACACTGTATCTGGGCTCTCGAGTGGTGCAGCGGTCTAAGACACTGCATCTCAGTGCTAGAGGCGTCACTCCAGACACTAGTTCGATTCCAGGCTGTATCACAACCGGCCGTGATTGGGAGTCGCATAGGGTGGCGCACAATTGGCCCAGTGTGGTCCAGTTTAGGGTTTGGCTGGGGTAGGCCGTCATTGTAAATAAGAATTTGTTCTTAACTGACTTGCCTAGTTAAATAAAGGATAAATAAATAAAATCTCAGTCTGTACAACCTACTGACAGCAGTCTTGCTGGTCACCTTTTCACCCTCTCCACTGACTTAGACTGATCCCCTCCCTCCCTCCCTCTCTGTATCTTCCAACTCAAGATGCAGGGTCATGGAAAATCCAAATGGCAATACCATGTCTATATATCTACCTAATTGCACTCTACACACAATCTTAGATTTCACATGTACTTCTATAAACACAGGTCCTGACAGCTGTGTCAATGAGTGGCAGGAATACATTCTTCTGCCCCAAGCAGTCACGTGGACTAGACGTTAGGGCACTTGACCTTTAACCTATAGGGGTCAGGGATAGTAGGCCTTCTTCCCTGGAGGGCCACAGCTGGTGGGGAGGGCCTTCAGAGGCCCCTACAGTTAAGGTGGGATACTGTGCTATTGTGTATTTCCACCTCTAAACAGAATGGATGAATGTACAATGTAATGTATGGCTGTGGGTGACTCTGACCTCAGTATGAGTGCTTGCTTTTTAGTTCAGTTAGCAGTTTGTTGGAGGTGAAAATATAATTAGTTGGCCATAACATTATGCTCAAATACACACTTCCAATAGATAACACAAGCCCATACTTTCTGAATGTCATATCAGATTTACAGGCATGTTGAATTTATATTGCCCATATCGGCGTAGCCTAACGTCATTCTATGCTAAAACTAAACTAAATGTCAATTCTGACTCAAGATCAGCCCAGAGTGAGATGTGTGGGGGAGATGAGGTTGATTCTAAGAGTTCATCAGAGATAAGACTGAACTGAGATCAGATGATAAGAACGGCTACCACAATATGTAAAGGTTAACCTGTGGGAGGAACACTCTTTGACATGAACCAGCTTACCAGAGATATACATTAGAGAGGAGGAGGAGGACGGAGAACCAGTCTAGTATAGATACATTAGAGAGGAGGAGGAGGGAGAACCAGTCTAGTATAGCTACATTAGAGAGGAGGAGGAGGGAGAACCAGTCTAGTATAGATACATTAAAGAGGAGGAGGAGGACGGAGAACCAGTCTAGTATAGATACATTAGAGAGGAGGAGGAGGGAGAACCAGTCTAGTATAGCTACATTAGAGAGGAGGAGGAGGGAGAACCAGTCTAGTATAGCTACATTAGAGAGGAGGAGGGAGAACCAGTCTAGTATAGCTACATTAGAGAGGAGGAGGAGGGAGAACCAGTCTAGTATAGATACATTAGAGAGGAGGAGGAGGGAGAACCAGTCTAGTATAGCTACATTAGAGAAGAGGAGGGAGAACCAGTCTAGTATAGATACATTAGAGAGGAGGAGGAGGGAGAACCAGTCTAGTATAGATACATTAGAGAGGAGGAGGAGGGAGAACCAGTCTAGTATAGCTACATTAGAGAGGAGGAGGGAGAACCAGTCTAGTATAGCTACATTAGAGAGGAGGAGGAGGGAGAACCAGTCTAGTATAGATACATTAGAGAGGAGGAGGAGGGAGAACCAGTCTAGTATAGATACATTAGAGAGGAGGAGGAGGGAGAACCAGTCTAGTATAGCTACAATAGAGAGGAGGAGGAGGAGGGAGAATCAGTCTAGTATAGATACATTAGAGAGGAGGAGGAGGGAGAACCAGTCTAGTATAGCTACATTAGAGAGGAGGAGGAAGGAGAACCAGTCTAGTATAGATACATTAGAGAGGAGGAGGGAGAACCAGTCTAGTATAGCTACATTAGAGAAGTGGAGGGAGAACCAGTCTAGTATAGATACATTAGCGAGGAGGAGGGAGAACCAGTCTAGTATAGATACATTAGAGAGGAGGAGGGAGAACCAGTCCTAGTATAGATACATTCGAGAGGAGGAGGAGGGAGAACCAGTCTAGTATAGCTACATTAGAGAGGAGGAGGGAGAACCAGTCCTAGTATAGATACATTAGAGTGGAGGAGGAGGGAGAACCAGTCTAGTATAGATACATTAGAGAGGAGGAGGAGGAGGGAGAACCAGTCTAGTATAGCTACATTAGAGAGGAGGAGGAGGGAGAACCAGTCTAGTATAGCTACATTAGAGAGGAGGAGGAGGGAGAACCAGTCTAGTATAGCTACATTAGAGAGGAGGAGGAGGGAGAACCAGTGTAGTATAGCTACATTAGAGAGGAGGAGGAGGGAGAACCAGTCTAGTATAGATACATTAGAGAGGAGGAGGAGGGAGAACCAGTCTAGTATAGCTACATTAGAGAGGAGGAGGAGGGAGAACCAGTCTTGTTTAGTTAGTATATCAGATTTACAGGCATGTTGAATTTATATTGCCCATATCGGCGTAGCCTAACGTCATTTTATGCTAAAACTAAACTAAATGTCAATTCTGACTCAAGATCAGCCCAGAGTGAGATGTGTGGAAGAGATGAGGTTGATTCTAAGAGTTCATCAGAGATAAGACTGAACTGAGATCAGATGATAAGAATGGCTACCACAATATGTAAAGGTTAACCCGTGGGAGGAACAGACTTTGACATGAACCAGCTTACCAGAGATATACATTAGAGAGGAGGAGGACGGAGAACCAGTCTAGTATAGATACATTAGAGAGGAGGAGGAGGGAGAACCAGTCTAGTATAGCTACATTAGAGAGGAGGAGGGATAACCAATCTAGTATAGCTACATTAGAGAGGAGGAGGAGGGAGAACCAGTCTAGTATTGATACATTGGAGAGGAGGAGGAGGGAGAACCAGTCTAGTATAGATACATTAGAGAGGAGGAGGCGGGAGAACCAGTCTAGTATAGATACATTAGAGAGGAGGAGGAGGGAGAACCAGTCTAGTATAGATACATTAGAGAGGAGGAGGGAGAACAAGTCTAGTATAGATACATTAGAGAGTAGGAGGAGGGGCAACCAATCTAGTATAGCTACATTAGAGAGGAGGAGGAGGAGGGAGAACCAGTCTAGTATAGATACATTAGAGAGGAGGAGGAGGGTGAACCAGTCTAGTATAGATACATTAGAGAGGAGGAGGAGGGAGAACCAGTCTAGTATAGATACATTAGAGAGGAGGAGGGAGAACAAGTCTAGAATAGATACATTAGAGAGGAGGAGGGAGAACCAGTCTAGTATAGCTACATTAGAGAGGAGGAGGAGGGAGAGCCAGGCTAGTATAGATACATTGGAGAGGAGGAGGAGGGAGAACCAGTCTAGTATAGATACATTAGAGAGGAGGAGGAGGGAGAACCAGTTTAGTAGAGATACATTTGAGAGGAGGAGGGAGAACCAGTCTAGTATAGATACATTAGAGAGGAGGAGGAGGGAGAACCAGTCTAGTATAGCTACATTAGAGAGGAGGAGGGATAACCAATCTAGTATAGCTACATTAGAGAGGAGGAGGAGGGAGAACCAGTCTAGTATTGATACATTGGAGAGGAGGAGGAGGGAGAACCAGTCTAGTATAGATACATTAGAGAGGAGGAGGCGGGAGAACCAGTCTAGTATAGATACATTAGAGAGGAGGAGGAGGGAGAACCAGTCTAGTATAGATACATTAGAGAGGAGGAGGGAGAACAAGTCTAGTATAGATACATTAGAGAGTAGGAGGAGGGGCAACCAATCTAGTATAGCTACATTAGAGAGGAGGAGGAGGAGGGTGAACCAGTCTAGTATAGATACATTAGAGAGGAGGAGGAGGGTGAACCAGTCTAGTATAGATACATTAGAGAGGAGGAGGGAGAACCAGTCTAGTATAGCTACATTAGAGAGGAGGAGGAGGGAGAGCCAGTCTAGTATAGATACATTGGAGAGGAGGAGGAGGGAGAACCAGTCTAGTATAGATACATTAGAGAGGAGGAGGAGGGAGAACCAGTTTAGTAGAGATACATTTGAGAGGAGGAGGGAGAACCAGTCTAGTATAGATACATTAGAGAGGAGGAGGAGGGAGAACCAGTCTAGTATAGCTACATTAGAGAGGAGGAGGGATAACCAATCTAGTATAGCTACATTAGAGAGGAGGAGGAGGGAGAACCAGTCTAGTATTGATACATTGGAGAGGAGGAGGAGGGAGAACCAATCTAGTATAGCTACATTAGAGAGGAGGAGGAGGAGGGTGAACCAGTCTAGTATAGATACATTAGAGAGGAGGAGGAGGGTGAACCAGTCTAGTATAGATACATTAGAGAGGAGGAGGAGGGAGAACCAGTCTAGTATAGATACATTAGAGAGTAGGAGGAGGGGCAACCAGTCTAGTATAGCTACATTAGAGAGGAGGAGGGAGAACCAGTCTAGTATAGCTACATTAGAGAGGAGGAGGAGGGAGAACCAGTATAGTATAGATACATTAGAGAGGAGGAGGGAGAACCAGTCTAGTATAGCTACATTAGAGAGGAGGAGGAGGGAGAACCAGTCTAGTATAGCTACATTAGAGAGGAGGAGGGAGAACCAGTCTAGTATAGATACATTAGAGAGGAGGAGGGAGAACCAGTCTAGTATAGATACATTAGAGAGGAGGAGGGAGAACCAGTCTAGTATAGCTGCATTAGAGAGCAGGAGGAGGGAGAACCAGTCTAGTATAGCTACATTAGAGAGGAGGAGGAGGGAGAACCAGTCTAGTATAGATACATTAGAGAGGAGGAGGGAGAACCAGTCTAGCATAGATACATTAGAGAGGAGGAGGAGGGAGAACCAGTCTAGTATAGCTACATTAGAGAGGAGGAGGAGGGAGAACCAGTCTAGTATAGCTACATTAGAGAGGAGGAGGAGGGAGAACCAGTCTAGTATAGATACATTAGAGAGGAGGAGGGAGAACCAGTCTAGTATAGCTATATTAGAGAGGAGGAGGAGGGAGAACCAGTCTAGTATAGATACATTAGAGAGGAGGAGGAGGGAGAACCAGTCTAGTATAGATACATTAGAGTGGAGGAGGAGGAGAGAACCAGTCTAGTATAGATACATTAGAGAGGAGGAGGGA
>NC_042961.1:49894175-49918699 GCF_901001165.1 Salmo trutta | reverse complement strand
TTTGCTGAGTAGAGTGTTGGAGGCTATTTTGTAAATGACATCGCCAGAGTGAAGGATCGGTAGGATAGTCAGTTTTATGAGGGTATGTTTGGCAGCATGAGTGAAGGATGCTTTGTTGCGAAATAGGAAGCCAATTCTAGATTTAATTTTGGATTGGAGATGCTTAATGTGAGTCCGGAAGGAGATTTTACAGTCTAACCAGACACCTAGGTATTTATAGTTGTCCACATATTCTAAGTCAGAACCGTCCAGAGTAGTGATGCTGGACGGGTGGGCAGGTGAGGGCAGTGATCGGATGAAGAACATGCATTTAGTTTTACTTGCATTTAAGAGCAGTTGGAGGCCACGGAAGGAGAGTTGTATGGCATTGAAGCTCATCTGGAGGTTTGTTAGCACAGTGTCCAAAGAGGGGCCAGAAGTATACAGAATGGTGTCGTCTGTGTAGAGGTGGATCAGAGAATCACCAGCAGCAAGAGCGACATCATTGATGTATCCAGAGAAGAGAGTCGGCCCGAGAATTGAACCCTGTGGCATCCCCATAGAGACTGCTAGACAACAGGCCCTCCGATTTGACACACTGAACTCTGTCTGAGAAGTAGTTGGTGAACCAGGCGAGGCAGTCATTTGAGAAAACAAGGCGAAAGCCTTGGCCAGGTCGATGAATACAGCTGCACACTATTGTCTCTTATTGATGGCGGTTATGATGTCGTTTAGGACCTTGAGCGTCGCTGAGGTGCACCCATGACCAGCTCGGAAACCAGATTGCATAGCGGAGAAGGTACGGTGGGATTCGAAATGGTCGGTGATCTGTTTGTTAACTTGGCTTTCGAAGACCTTAGAAAGGCAGGAATAGATATAGGTCTGTAGCAGTTTGGGTCTAGAGTGCCTCCCCCTTTGAAGAGGGGGATGACTGCGGCAGCTTTCCAATCTTTGGGGATCTCAGACGATATGAAAGAGAGGTTGAGCAGGCTAGTAATAAGGGTTGCAACAATTTCGGGGGATAATTTTAGAAAGAGAGGGTCCCGATCATCTAGCCCGGCTGATTTGTAGGGGTCCAGGTTTTGCAGTTCTTTCAGAACATTAGCTATCTGGATTTTGGTGAAGGAGAAATGGGGGAGGCTTGGGCAAGTTGCTGTGGGGGGTGCAGGGCTGTTGACCGGGGTAGGGGTAGCCAGGTGGAAAGCATGGCCGTAGAAAAATGCTTATTGAAATTCTCAATTATCGTGGATTTATCGGTGGTGACAGTGTTTCCTATCCTCAGTGCAGTGGGCAGCTGGGAGGAGGTGCTCCTATTCTCCATGGACTTTACAGTGTCCCAGAACTTTTTGGAGTTTGTGCTACAGGAAGCAAATTTCTGTTTGAAAAAGCTAGCATTTGCTTCCCTAACTGCCTGTGTATATCATTTGCTAACTTCCCTGAAAAGTTGCATATCGCGGGGACTATTCGATGCTAATGCAGTTTGCCACAGGATGTTTTTGTGCTGGTTAAGGGCAGTCAGGTCTGGACTGAACCAAGGGCTATATCTGTTCATGGTTCAAATTTTTTGAATGGGGCATGCTTATTTAAATGGTGAGGAAGGCACTTTTAAAGAATAACCAGGCATCCTCTACTGACAGAGTGAGGTCAATATCCTTCCAGGATACCCAGGCCAGGTCGATTAGAAAGGCATGCTCGCGGAAGTGTTTTAGGGAGCGTTTGACAGTGATGAGGGGTGGTCATTTGACCGCAGACCCATTACGTACGCAGGTGTTGAGGCAGTGATCGCTGAGATTCTTGTTGATGACAGCAGAGGTGTATTTGGAGGGCAGGTTGGTAACCCTAGATAGTGCAAATAAAATGATTACAGCGCATTCGGAAAGTATTCGGACCCCATTTTTGCAAATTCGTTACAAATAAAAAACGGAAATATTACATTTACATAAGTATTCAGACCCTTTACTCAGTACTTTGTTGAAGCACCTTTGGCAGCGATTGCAGCCTCGATTCGTCTTGGGTATGATGCTAAAAACTTGGCACACCTGTATTTGGGGAATTTCTCCTATATCTCCTATCCTCTCTGCAGATCCTCTCAAGCTCTGTCAGGTTGGATGTGGAGCGTTGCTGCACAGATATTTTCAGGTCTCTCCAGAGATGTTCAATCGGGTTCAAGTCCGGGCTCTGGCAGGGCCACTCAAGGACATTCAGAGACTTGTCTCGAAGCCACTCCTGCGTTGTCGTGGCTGTGTGCTTAGGGTCGTTATCCTGTTGTAAGATGAACCTTCGCCCCAGTCTGAGGTCATGAGCGCTGTGGAGCAGGTTTTCATCAAGGGTCCCTCTGTACTTTGCTCCGTTCATCTTTGCCTCGAGCCTGACTAGTCTCTCAATCCATGCCGCTGAAAAAAATCCTCACAGCTTGATGCTGCCACCACCATGCTTCACCATAGGGATGGTGCCAGGTTTCCTCCAGACTTGGCATTCAGGCCAAAGAGTTCAATCTTTGTTTCATCAATACAGAGAATCTTGTTTCTCATGGTCTGAGAGTCTTTAGGTGCCTTCTGGCAAACTCCAAAAGGGCTGTCATGTGCCTTTTACTGGCTTCCGTCTGGCCACTCTACCATAAAGGCCTGATTGGTGGAGTGCGGCAGAGATGGTTGTCCTTCTGGAAGGTTCTCCCATCTCCACAGAGGAACCCTGGAGCTCTGTCAGAGTGACCATCGGGTTCTTGGTCACCTCCCTGACCAAGGCTCTTCTCCCCCGATTGCTCAGTTTGGCCGGGGCGGCCAGCTCTATGAAGAGTCTTGGTGGTTCTAAATGTATTCCATTTAAGAATGATGGAGGCCACTGTGATCTTGGGGACCTTCAAAAATGTTTTGGTACACTTCCCCAGATCTGTGCCTCGACACAATCGTGTCTCGGAGCTCTACGGATGATTCCTTCGACCTCCTGGATTGGTTTTTGCTCTGACATGTACTGTCAACTGTGGGACCTTATATAGACGGGTGTGTGCCTTTCCAAATCATGTCCAATCAATTGAATTTACCACAGGTGGACTCCAATCAGGTTGTAGAAACATCTCAAGGATCATCAATGGAAACAGGATGCATCTGAGCTCAATTTCGAGTGTGATAGCAAAGGGTCTGAATACTTATGTAAATAAGGTGTTTCTGTTTTTAATTTTTAACACATTTATAAAGTTTTCTAAAAATCTGTTTTCACTTTGTCATTATGGGGTATTGTGTGTAAATTGCTGAGGAATTGTTTTTATACAATCAATTTTCGAATAAAGCTGTAACGTAAAGAATGTTGAAAAGGTCAATGGGTCTGAATACTTTCCAGAAGGCACTGTATGTATGTGTGTGTGTTTGCGTGTGTAAGTGTATTTTAATTAAAAGAGATGTATAAGTGTTGGAATGTATGTTTGCATTATAGTCTCAGTAATGTATATTGGAAGGTGTAGAAACACTTGAGAGTGTACATACTGTATACTGTACATATTACCAGTGTTTATGATTGTTTAAAATAGGTTTTTGCTTTCTGTTGTGTGAATTTAAATGGTGGCAGGATGATGACACCAATGTGTGTGTGTGTGTGTGTGTGTGTGTGTGTGTGTGTGTGTGTGTGTGTGTGTGTGTGTGTGTAAGCTCATCTGCCTGTCAAAATTGTTCTGTTTTCTCACCCAAACACAGAGATGTTTCCAATAGCTCATGTCCTCTCAAACACACACACAACACACACACACACACACACACACACACACACACACACACACACACACACACACACACACACACACACACACACACACACACACACACACACACACACACACACACACACACACACACACGTTCTCCCAGTGCCAGCCACGTGCAGCAGACAGTATTCCGGCCCAGAGAGAGAGAGCGTGACAATATGGAAAATAAGTTCCATTTATGACTACATATACAGCAGACCTTATACTCCTACACAGGAGAGGAGGGAGAGAACAGAGGGGAGAGAGAAGAGAGTGCTCTGGGAAAGATGAGTGCACCAAAAGCTACTGCTATTCAAAATAAAACATACATTGCCATATGGTGTAATACACCTTGTTTCCATTATGGAATACACACACTCCTAGATATCTATAGGGTATAGCAACATTTTGGTCTGGATGATTTTTGCTCTGTTCTGAACATAACCAACCAACCAAAGTAAAAAAATTCTAACAGAAGTAAAAAATGTTTTTACGAACACTATGAGATTCATGGTGACGTGAGGTTGCAGGTTTGTTAGATTTTTTTTTTCTCGTAATTTTAATGATGGGTTAGAACCGGATCAGGGAACAGACCAAAAACAGGAAAACAACGAAATGATTTGAGGAACAGAACCGTACTTTTAACAGCATGGGAACCGGTTAATAACGTTATGTTATGTTGCTGGGATGTTTTCCAGTCCTAGTGGAAATAATGGTTCTGTTCACAACCAAAACCATTGGAAAATAATTCTGGTTCCAGCCCCTGCTTTTAATCCCACCCTGTGATGTCACAGCGTATCCTTTCTTAGGACCTTTCATCTCATCGTTTTAACCACCGATCATAGAAACGTGCCATTTTCATATACACTGCCTTCATAAACTATTCACACGGCCTTCAACTATTTCAACGTTGTTGTGTTACAGCCTGAACTGAGATTTGATGTCACTGGCCTACACACAATACCCCATAATGTCAAAGTGGAATATTTTTTTTCCTGAAATGTTTACAAATTAATTAAAAATAAAAAGCTGAAATGTCTTGAGTCAATAAGTATCCATCTCCTTTGTTATGGCAAGCCTACAGTAAATAAGTTCAGGAGCAACAAGTCACATAATAAGTTGCATGGACTCACTTTGTGCAATAATCATTTTTGACTACCTCATCTCTGTACCCCACACATACAATTATCTGTAAGGTCCCTCAGTCCAGCAGTGAATTTCAAAACAGACTCAACTACAAAACCAGGGAGGTTTTCCAATGCCTCGCAAAGAAGGGCACCTATTGGTAGGTGAAAATAAAAAAATCAGACATTGAATATCCATTTGAGCATGGTGAAGTTATAAGTTACACTTTGGATGGTGTATCAACACACCCAGTCACAACAAATATACAGGCGTCCTTCCTAACTCAGTTGCTGGAGAGGAAGGAAACGGCTCAGGGATTTCACCATGAGGCCAGTGGTGACTTTAAAACAGTTACAGAGTTTAATGGCTGTGATAGGAGAAAACTGAGGATGGATCAACAACATTGTAGTTACTCCACAATGCTAACCTAAATGACAAAGTGAAAAGAAGGAAGCCTTTACAGAATCAAAATATTCCAAAACATGCATCCTGTTTGCAACAAGGTACTAAAGTAATACTGCAAAAAAATGTGGCAAAGCAATTCACTTTTTGTCCTGAATACAATGTGTTACGTTTGGGGAAACACAATACAACACATTAAAGCCAATTTATGCTTGATCTGAAAATGTGGTCGGAGGCTCCGTATGGAGGGTGTGACGCAATTGCTGAGCCTCCGGAGGCATGCAGAGGCCAAACTGAGCTCCGTACCGCATCGCCGTGCGCCTCACAAATGTTGTAACATAACGAAGGACTCTGTGTAGCTCAGTATAGCTCCACATTGACATGATTGGTTGACGATAGGTGGGGGCGGGATGTCCTGTATAAACACAAACTCACTTCCTTGACAGCAGCACTGCTCAACAGCTATACGCTGGTCTGCGAAGCGCAACAAGTACAAATACCCTGACTTCTGCAGAGGCTGTTTCACAGTAAATGCTGCACTGCCAATGCAGACATCCGATTGACCATGCAGCGCCTTTTACTGAGTACCACTCTCCATACTTTCAAGCATAGTGGTGGCAGCATCATGTTATGGGTATGCTTGTAATTGTTAAGGACTAGGGAGTTTTTCAGGATAAAAAAATAAACGGAATGGAGCTCAGCACAGGAAAACCTGGTTCAGTCTGCTTTCCACCAGACACTGGGAGATGAATTAACCTTTCAGCAGGACAATAACCCAAAACACAAGGCCAAATCTACACTGGGGTTGCTTTCCAAGAAGACAGTGAATGTTCCTGAGTGGCCGAGTTGCAGTTTTGACTTAAATCTGCTTGAAAATCTATGGCAAGACCTGAAAATATTTGTCTCGAAATTATCAACAACCAATTTGACAGAGCTTGAAGAATTTTGAAAGGAATAATGGACAGATATTGCCCAATCCAGGTGTAGAAATCTCTTAGAGACATACTCAGAAAGACTCACCGCTGTAATAGCTGCCAAAGGTGATTCTAACACTTGAATACTTATCTAAATTTCTTACAAAATGTAGAATTTTTCTTCCACTTTGACATTAATACAGATTATTTTGTGTAGGTCACTGACAATAAATTACAATTATGTCCATTTTAATCCCACTTTCTAACACAACAAAGTGTGGAAAAAGTCACGAGGTGTGAATAGGCACTGTATGCAGACACTGGTCTGGTGCTGGAGATAATGAATATGAGGTCGAAAAGTGGGAGAATTGCCCTTTAAGCTATGAGAATGACACAGAGAGGGATTATAAGGGTGGCGGAGGAGAGATAATTAGTGAAAGAGAACGCGAGCGAGAGAAAGAGAGAGTTAATATGGGTAGCAGAAAGAGAGAGATAACATATGAGAAAGAGAGAAGAGACAGAAAGAGAGAGTGAGAAAATAGGAAGACAGAGAACGATACTGTACTGTACTATGAGCTGAGCGGAGTGGAGAGGGGAATAAACCTGTGTAACAGGGTCAGCAGTGAGCCATCTCTCTGGGTCTATTACGTAATGTAACATCCTATTGATTTATTACTGCGTTGATTTGGCCCTTAGCCAATACCTAATAGCATTTGCGATATTTGAGCCTCAGCCAAAAAGAGAGGGCAGAATGGAAGAGGGGGAAAAAGGAGGGAGGGGTGGAAGAGTGGGAGAGGGGGAAAGAAGAGGGAGGGGTGGACTGACTGCAGAGAAAGGGGGGAGAGAGAGCGAGAGAGAGGAGCGAGAGAGTAGAGTGAGGAAGAGCAGAGCAGGAAGAGAGAACAGAGAGAAAGAGAGAGAGAGAGATAGTGAGAAGAAAGAGAGAGAGATAGTAAGAAGAAAGAGAGAGATAGCAAGAAGAAAGAGAGAGAGATCGTAAGGAGAGAGTGAGATATAGTAAGAAGAAAGAGAGAGAGATATTAAGAAAGAGAGCGAGAGATAGTAAGAAGAAAGAGAGAGAGAGATAGTAAGAAGAAAGAGAGAGAGAAAGAAAGTAAGAAGTTAGAGAGAGAGAGATAGTGAGAAGAAAGAGAGAGAGAAAGAAAGTAAGAAGTTAGAGAGAGAGAGATAGTGAGAAGAAAGAGAGAGAGAAAGAAAGTAAGAAGTTAGAGAGAGAGAGATAGTGAGAAGAAAGAGAGAGAGAAAGAAAGTAAGAAGTTAGAGAGAGAGAGATAGTGAGAAGAAAGAGAGAGAGAAAGAAAGTAAGAAGTTAGAGAGAGAGAGATAGTGAGAAGAAAGAGAGAGATAGCAAGAAGAAAGAGAGAGATCGCAAGAAGAAAGAGAGAGATCGCAAGGAGAGACCGAGATATAGTAAGAAGAAAGAGAGAGCGATATTAAGAAAGAGAGAGATCGCAAGAAGAAAGAGAGAGATCGCAAGAAGAAAGAGAGAGATCGCAAGAAGAAAGAGAGAGATCGCAAGGAGAGACCGAGATATAGTAAGAAGAAAGAGAGAGAGAGAGAGAGAGAGAGAGAGAGAGAGAGAGAGAGAGAGAGAGAGAGAGAGAGAGAGAGGGTGGATGTGATTCAGTGAGTGCTGCACACTGCAGTGTTATCAGTGTTGCTGTAATCACTACAGTTAAATAAGAGAGTTAGAGCCAGACTCACTGGATCCACAGGCCAGACCTTCACTACATCCTAAATGTCACCCTATCCCCTATATAGTACATTACTTTTGACCAGGACACATAGGAATCGGGTTAAAAGTAGTGCACTATATAGGGAATAAGGTGTCATTTGGGACTAACTCAGAGTCTGCACAGGATCAGCCCTGCTGTACCAAAGCTAGCTTCAAATACTACTTGAAATCATTTCAAATACTTTAGCTGGGTTTGATTGAGCTTGTATGCTGAAATGGGACAAATAGAAATGCCCCAAAAGTGCAAACGATACTGCCCGTCCATCTGGAACTCCAGGCAGGCTAAAGGGAACGCCCAAAGTATTAGAAAGATTTCAAACAGTATTTCTGGGTAGTACATGCTCACACACACACACACACACACACACACACACACACACACACACACACACACACACACACACACACACACACACACACACACACACACACACACACACACACACACACACACACAGGAATGTGTAAGCTCATAAATACACACTTCATACTACTACACAACACACACTTCTACTGCATGTACTGTATCCCTCTCATAGCACACATAAACTCTCAAACTCACAGGCATCTAAAGCATGAACACAAACACACACACTCCCATTCAAGTTTGAGTGCAGCACATTAGTGTGTCAATGCTGTCTATACATTCAGCCCTCTTTCTGTTTCCTTTCCTCTTCCTCCTCCTCATCCCTCTTTACCCTGGAGCACTTCCTTTTTTGTGAGATCCCGCTCTCTCCACAGAGAGGAAGGACAGCAGACGGGAATGAAAGGAGGGAAGCGGAGAGAAAGAGGCAGAAAATGTAATTAATGGACAGAAGGAAGCAGAAATCCACTGAAAGACAGGAAGAAAGAGGGAGAGAGAGAGAGAGCACAAACAGGCTTTCCTCTTGACACCGTAAATAATTCAATTTCTTTTTCTCATAAATGTTTCATTCCCTCGTTCTTTTTAGCTCTTATTTCTTAAAGATATACTCAACCGGGGGTTATGCGGGTCTCATTAATTGGCAATTCCTGTTTAACGTGTTGCAGCTGTGTTCAATTAGCACTGATATTATCACTATTCCTCTTGACACCCTCTCTCTTTCTCCCTCTATCCCTCTCCATTTATCTCCCCCTTTCTCTACCTCTCTATCGCTCCCTCTCTCCCAAAACATTCCCTTTGATTCAGTGACCGCGTTTACATGCACACCAATACCCCGTTATTATTTGGGATACTCAAGTTGACTCATATAAACATCATATCCGGTTTCAAATAACCCAGAAAAGCTTGTATCCCGATTATAAGATGCCTGGGAAATGCTGATTTTAGATGGGATACTGTGGCATGTAAGCATCTTACCCCGTTGACTGTTGTTTTTAACGGTGTGTGCAGGATCAGTTTCGCATATCATGGGTGTTGTCATCTGATTGTCAAATGAATCACTGAAAAAAGTCAGCTACCTGCATAGTTCGATCCACCATAATAATAGATTTAGCTGAAAGTCCGTACTAGACCGTTTAGCCTACGGGCTACTTTAACCCCTAATTTAGACACGTTTTTGATTACAATTTCCGACATTTGGTAGGCCATATTATCATTTTTGACATTTGGTATACCATTTGTTTGTCAACTATAGTTACAGTCGTGGCCAAAAGTTTTGAGGATGACACAAATATTAATTTCGACAAAGTTTGCTGCTTCAGTGTCTTTAGATATTTTTGTCAGATGTTACTATGGAATACTGAAGTATAATTACAAGCATTTCATGAGTGTCAAAGGCTTTTATTGACAATTACATGAAGATGATGCAAAGAGTCAATATTTGCAGTGTTGACCCTTCTTTTTCAAGACTTCTGCAATCCGCCCTGGCATGCTGTCAATTAACTTCTGGACCACATCCTGAATGATGGCAGACCATTCTAGCATAATCAATGCTTGGAGTTTGTCAGAATATGTGGGTTTTTGTTTGTCCACCCGCCTCTTGAGGATTGACCGCAAGTTCTCAATGGGATTAAGGTCTGGGGAGTTTCCTGACCATGGACCCAAAATATCAATGTTTTGTTCCCCGAGCCACTTAGTTATCACTTTTGCCTTATGGCAAAGTGCTCCATCATGCTGGAAAAGGCATTGTTCGTCACCCAACTGTTCCTAGATGTTTGGGAGAAGTTTCTCTCGGAGGATGTGTTGGTACCATTCTTTATTCATGGCTGTGTTCTTAGGCAACATTGTGAGTGAGCCCACTCCCTTGGCTGAGAGGCAACCCCACACATGAATGGTCTCAGGATGCTTTACTGTTGGCATGACACAGGACTGATGGTAGCGCTCACCTTGTCTTCTCCGGACAAGCTTTTTTCCGGATGCCCCAAACAATCGGAAAGGGGATTCATCAGAGAACATGACTTTACCACAGTCCTCAGCAGTCCAATCCCTGTACCTTTTGCAGAGTATCAGTCTGTGCCTGATGTTTTTCCTGGAGAGAAGTGGCTTCTTTGCTGCCCTTCTTGACACCAGGCCATCCTCCAAAAGTCTTCGCCTCACTGTGCGTGCAGATGCACTCATTCTCCTCTGTTTCCCCAGAAATAAAGTAGTGCTAACCAGAATAATGTCTTACATTGATATGGGCTGCCGAGTTAGCACCGGAAAAGTTGTCTGTTTCGTTTAAGGACAGGGAAGAAAACGCAATAACTTGAAAACAGTGGAAAGATTGGTCCTCTGCAAAATAGCCAAATGTTATCAGTTTGACCGGTTTTAAAGAAATGAAAAGCTGAGAAAACGAGGACACGCGTTTCTGATAAGACTTCAGTTCATTTTTGGTGCAAAGTTGATGTGGTTGAAATACTGTCCGCTTGCGTAACAGTGTCAAAGCTAACACATTTCACTCGCAGTAGCATTTTCTCAAGAGATGCTGAAAGAAATAACTAATATTTCTCCACTGCTGTTCCCGAGACAAAATGAACATTTGTTGTACAATTTTACTTCAAGAAAAGCATAATTCTGAAAGAGTTAATATTATTTTACACTGAGAGGTTTTAGGTTATAGGCCTACAGTCAGTGTCCATATTTCAGTTACTATTCCATGTGACCCATATGAACTTAAATGAGGAATATTCTGTTTATTCATGGATACAGGAAAACTCATGAGTGGGATACCAAAGGTGCATATAAACAGCTTATCCTGAATAAGACCTTAAGTGTGATATGAGCTACTATCTGGAATACTGTTTGCATGTCAACGTGGTCAATGTGTTTTCATATCGTAGTGAAAGACAGAGCTACATTCTCACTCTAAACACTATCATCTTGAGCAATGAATTCACAATCAGTCCAAATTGTATGTGTACCGACTGACACCGAAAGAGATTAACTCTCAAAGATATGTCTGTTAACACTTTATCTTCTCCGAGAGGCCTGCAAGTTCAATGTGTTCTTTACAACCCCCCCCCCCCCCGCTCTCTTTCTCTTAACCCTTTCTTCTTGCTATTCATCTGCCTCTCTGTCAAATCATAACATCTCAGCACTAGGTCCTTGGGTTCAAGCTTAAGTGTGTGTGTGTGTGTGTGTGTGTGTGTGTGTGTGTGTGTGTGTGTGTGTGTGTGTGTGTGTGTGTGTGTGTGTGTGTGTGTGTGTGTGTGTGTGTGTGTGTGTGTGTGTGTGGTGTTGAGTACACAAAAGCAAAGCTTTTTCAACCAGAGAGCAATCTATAGAGGAGAAAACACCAGACACACTCATATCTTACATACAGTACAAACACACACACACACTCACACTCACACTTCACTTCAGGGGTTGCTGCAGTTCTCCAAGAGCTGGTCAATCAAAAACCTCAACGCCTTCTACCGTACACACGCACACACACACACACACACACACACATACACACACACACACACACACACACCACATGTGTCAGAAACATGTCATGTTCATATATAATAAATAGCAACACCATCAGACAGACAGTCTAATGGGAGAGCTGGAGTATGAGCATTAGAACAGTCTGCAGAGAACAAAGAGAGGGGAAGGAGAGAGAGAGAGATGGGGAGAGAGAGAGGGAGAGGGAGGGAGAGGGAGGAGAGAGAGAGGGAGAGGGAGGGAGGAGAGGGAGAAGAGAGAGAAAGAGGGAGGGAGGGAGGAGAGAGCGAGAGGGAGGGAGGAGAGAGACGGAGGAGGGAGAGGGGGAGAGAGGGAAAGAAAGAGGGACGAGAGAGAGAGGGAGGAGAGAAGGAGGAGAGAGAGAGGAGAGAGAGAGGAGAGTGGGAGACCAACAGAGAATGTGGTTGAATGTGTATGTGAAATTGTGAGTGTGTGTCAGTGTTGTCAGTAAGGTACATATGTTCCAGCAGGACTGTGTGCTAGTGAGTGTGAAGGTGTGTGTGTCTGTGTGTGTGTGTGTGTGTGTGTGTGTGTGTGTGTGTGTGTGTGTGTGTGTGTGTGTGTGTGTGTGTGTGTGTGGTGTTCGCGGAGCTTTCTGTTGGTCATGGTCTTTTCATAGCCCCCTTTTCTATTGTCTTTCATTAACATCTGATACCTCCACCCATCTGTTCACAAAGAGAGGGAGAGATAGGGAGAGAGAGAGATAACGAGAGAGGGGAGAGATAGGGAGAGAGAGCAAGAACGAGAGAGGGGAGAGATAGGGAGAGAGAGCGAGAACGAGAGGGGAGAGGTGACAGGAGCATGCAGAGCTGGCTATCACTCTTCCTCTCTCTTCCTCTTTATCTTCTGCTCATTCCTTGTCTCTCTCCCTCCCTATCCCTCCCTCCCTCCCTCTCTCTCAGCATGGCTCGACCTGTGTGAATATCTGTCTGAGTGACCGGCTCCCTCCTCCTCCTCTCTTTCTTCCTCTCTCTCTCCCTCCTCTCCCTCCTTCCTCCACTCTGCATCCTCCCTCAGCCTCTCTTCTCTTTCCCCTCCCCTGAGTAGAGACAGAACGGAGCTCAGCTTTCTATAAGAACCCTAGCAGGTGTGTGTGTGTCTGTCTTCCAACAAGGGACTCTCAGCCCATTTCCAGCTCCTGGCTCAGCCAACCGACTGGCACAGCAGCGCATCGATAATCTATTAGAACATGTCTCACCTGCCAGTGTTGTCCTCCCAGCATGTCTGTTCTGTGTGTGTGGGTGTGTACCTGCGTGGGCCGGGTATCGCCTGTACCTGCAACACAAGCACACAACAGCTGTGAATAACACATACACACACACACACGATACACACTGGTAAACAGACAGACACAGACAGACACTAAAAGCCTTTGACGGTCAGATACCTATAGTATGTTGGACATGTACAGTGTTGATGCTTGGATGCAGGTCAACATCATCTCTTCTAATCATGAATCAGAAGAGGAAGCAAAGCAGTTGGTTTCCATTGTAACACACCGTACTCCACCACTAACCCTATAACACAACAACAGGCAGGGTGTGTGTGTGTGTGACAGTGAGGTGTGAGGCTGGTCCTTCCAGACTAATAATGGTACTGGACTAACAGGCTCTAGTCCACTGATAGTTATTCGCCCCCCACATCTAACGAGCATCCAGGAGCAGTGGTGAGTAGAGATGCTGGAGGGGAGACAAACATTATACCCTCCATTTACCCAGCAAAGTCACAAACAGACACACCGGTCGGACGACACACACACACACACACACACACACACACACACACACACCCCGTCACTTACCACACAACACACGCATTATAACAGTAAAAAGTGACGTGTGTGTATGTGACTAACGTGTACGTGACCAATAGCGTTTGATTTGATTTGGCATATCATTACAGTGACAAATTTGTCTGTATTGGCGCAGCATTGCCATGTCAACCGACAGTAAGGCATCCTCAGCTAGCTTAACAGTGCCTTCGGAAAGTATTCAGACTCCTTCACTTTTCCACATTTTGTCACGTTACAGCCTTATTCTAAAATGTTTTTAAAAATAAAAAAATCCTCAATCTACACACAATATCCCATAATGAAAGCAAAACAGTTTTATTTGTATTTTTTATATCACATTTACATAAGTATTCAGACCCTTTCCTCTGTACTTTGTTGAAGCACCTTTGGCAGCGATCAAAGCCTTGAGTCTTCTTGGGTATGATGCTACAAGCTTGGCACACCTGTATTTGGGGAGTTTCTTCCATTCTTCTCTGCAGATCCTCTCAAGCTCTGTCAGGTTGGATGGGGAGCTTTGCTGCACAGCTATTTTCAGGTCACACCAGAGATGTTCGATCGGGTTCAAGTCCGGGATCAGGCTGGGCCACTCAAGGACATTCAGAGACTTGTCCCAAAGCAACTCCTGCGTTGTCTTGGCTGTGTGCTCAGGGTCGTTGTCCTGTTGGAAGGTGAACCTTCGCCCCAGTCCTGAGCGCTGTGGAGCAGGTTTTCATCAAGAATCTCTCTGTACTTTGCTCCGTTCATCTTTGCCTCGATCCTGACTAGTCTCCCAGTTCCTGCCGCTGAAAAACATCCCCAAAGCATGATGCTGCCACCAACCATGCTTCACCGTAGGGATGATGCCAGGTTTCCTCCAGACGTGACGCTTGGCATTCAGGCCAAAGAGTTCAATCTTGGTTTCATCAGACCAGAGAATCTTGTTTCTCATTGTCTGAGAGTCTTTAGGTGGCTTTTGGTAAACTCCAAAAGGGCTGTCATGTGCCTTTTTTTAATGAGTGGCTTCTGTCTGGCCACTCTACCATAAAGGCCTGATTGGTGGAGTGGTGCAGAGATGGTTGTCCTTCTGGAATGTTCTCCCATCTCCACAGGGAAACTCTGGAGCTCTGTCAGAGTGATCATCGGGTTCTTGGTCACCTCCCTGACCAAGGCCCTTCTCCCCCAATTACTCAGTTTGGCTGGGCAGCCAGCTCTAGGAAGAGTCTTGGTGGTTCTAAAGTTCTTCCATTTAAGAATGATGGAGGCCACTGTGTTCTTGGGGACCTTCAGAAATGTTTTGGTACCCTTCCCCAGATCTGTGCCTCGACACAAACCTGTCTCGGAGCTCTGCGGATAATTCCTTCGACCTCATGGCTTGGTTTTTGCTCTGACATGCACTGTCAACTCTGGGATCTTATATAGACAGGTGTGTGCCTTTCCAAATCATGTCCAATCAATTGAATTTACCACAGGTGGTCTCCAATCAAGTTGTAGAAACATCTCAAGGTTGATTAATGGAAACAGGATGCACCTGAGCTCAATTTCGAGTCTCATAGCAAAGGGTTTGAATACTTATGTAAATACGGTGCATTTTTTATATGCAAACATAAAAAATAAAACCTGTTTCCGCTTGGTCATCATGGGGTGTTGTGTGTAGATTGCTGAGAAAAAATATATATTTATTCCATTTTAGAATAAGGCTGTAACGTAACAAAATGTGGAAAAAGTCAAGGAGTCTGAATACTTTCCGAAGGCACTGTATATAACGTAGCTGACCATCTCATCCATACATCACCTCACAACAAAGAACATCCGCAGAAACACACAGGGGCCCCAGCATTTCCTGTTTAGGCTAAGCGCTTGTTTATCGGAACGTGTGTGTGTGTTTTTGTGTGTATCTGTGGGAATGGGGGTCGCTCACAAAAAGTCTTAATGACATCATACCCAAACAGCAGAAAGACAAAACATTTCAGCAAAATCCTAAATATTCCATCATTCAAATTTCCTTCTAAGAACAATCTCCAGGATTCCAACATTCTGGAATTCTTCCACTGATTATCTCCCTGCTACAGTCTGGCAGCAGGCAGAACGAGAGAGAGAGAGAGAGAGAGAGAGAGAGAGAGAGAGAGAGAGAGAGAGAGAGAGAGAGAAAGAGAAAAGAGTAGGAGAGGGAGAGGGAGAGGGAGAGGGAGAGGGAGAGGGAGAGGGAGGAAAGAAGGAAGGGAGGAGGAGTCTTGTTTTAAGAAGTTAGAATCTTGCTGTGCTTGCAGTTCCCCTGTGGCCATGTTTAGTGAGCATTGAGGAATGTGCCTGCTCTGTGTTTCCCCCACTCTCCTTCCTTTAGGAGACAGAGGAGAGGAAAAGGTAGGTACCTACATTACAGAAAGCTGGGCTAACTCAGATCTGCCTGACAACAGTCTTGGGCCACACACACACTCACACGCCTTCATGCAAAAACGCACACTTTAACCCAAACATCCTACACAAACGCACACAAGCACTTATGCAGACACACACATAAAGGCACACAAACATTTTTAGAAGTGTAATTTATACTCAGTATGCCATAAATACTGAAGCTGCACTGTGGCACGCAAATCTATGGAATGAACAGTATGTAGGCCTATGGTATACAGAAATTCATATGAGATCGGGAGAGGAAGAGCTATATTCAGTATACACACAGTATACACAGTATACACACATAGAACTACAAACACACACAGGCACATGCAAAACCACACACACACACAACTACACATTGCCTGCATACCAGCACACTACACACACACACATAAAACACACATAGCCTCAGATCTACACACTTAAAGATATACAAATGTACGTACACAAACAGCTAAGGTCACCAGGCCTACAGGGTGTACACCGTGCGGCAGCTGAAGCACACTTGCATTGCACGCAAAGCCCAAAAGCAAACAGCCACCCAACCACCAGTCTCAACACCCACTCAGTCATACTGTGTCCTGTTTAACCTGCTGAGAGAGGGAGGAGAGACAGGGAGGGAGGGGGAGAGAGAGAAAGAAGAGACAGAGAGGGAGGGACAACAAGAAAAAGAAAGAGAGAGATAAATCGAGAGGGCGGGGGACAGAGGGAGAAAGAAAGAAGGGAGAGAGAAACAGAGGGAGAAAGAGGGGGAAAGAGAAGGAGAGAGAAACAGGAGGAGAGCAGAGAGACCTAATTCGACATCTCTCCCCCGCCTCCTGTCTTTAATTCTCTCACACACCTGGGATAGTTATCCCTCCTGGAATCAGAGAATTCCCACCAGCAACCAGCAGAACTCGCAATTAAAATACAACTTTATCTAATTAGTTGTCCTTTTTTTCACCATTCCTCCCTCACTTTCTCTCTCTATACCTCCTCCCTCTCTCTACCTCTCTCCCTCCTTTTCTCTCTCTCTCTCAACCCCCCTCGCCCTCTGTTCTCTCTCTCTCTCCTTCATTCCCCCTCTCTCTTCTCTGTTCCACAGGGGTGTTCAGGATGCTGTAGGATGATGTGAGTGAGACTGAACTTCTAACTATTCCCACGTTTAAAAGCTGAACTAATCAATGAGGACAGGATGCGTGAGACAGCACATTCCTAGTTTCCTCAACGAGCAATGGGGGGCTCGCACTCTCACATACTGAGTGTGTGTGTGTGAGAGTGTGTGTGTGTGTGTGTTTAACTTGGGGCGAAATACCGTATACTGGTAGGCTTAGGTGGTACACCGCATATACTAGAGGTTGACCGATTATGATTTTTCAACCCCGATACCGATGCCGATTATTGGAGGACCGAAAAAGGCCGATGCCGATTAATCGGACAGTTTTTTAACTGAATGAACACTTATTTTAACTTAATATAATACATCAATAAAATCAATTTAGCCTCAAATAAATAATGAAACATGTTCAATTTGTTTTAAATAATGCAAAAGCAAAGTGTTGGAGAAGAAAGTAAAAGTGCAATATGTGCCATGTAAGAAAGCTAACGTTTAAGTGCCTTGCTCAGAACATGGGAACATATGAAAGCTGGTGGTTCCTTTTAACATGAGTCTTCAATATTCCCAGGTAAGAAGTTTTAGGTTGTAGTTATTATAGGAATTATAGGACTATTTCTCTATATACGATTTGTATTTCATATACCTTTGACTATTGGATGTTCTTATAGGCACTTTAGTATTGCCAGTGTAACAGTATAGCTTCCGTCCCTCTCCTTGCTCCTACCTGGGCTCGAACCAGGAACACATTGACAACAGCCACCTTCGAAGCAGCGTTACCCATGCAGAGCAAGGGGAACAACTACTCCAAGTCTCAGAGCGAGTGACGTTTGAAACGCTATTAGTGTGCACCCGCTAACTAGCTATCCATTTCACATCGGTTACACCAGCCTAATCTCGGGAGTTGATAGGCTTGAAGTCATAAACAGCGCAATGCATTGCGAAGAGCTGCTGGCAAAACGCACGAAAGTGCTGTATGAATGAATGCTTACGAGCCTGCTGGTGCCTACCACCGCTCAGTCAGACTGCTCTATCAAATCATAGACTTAATTATAATAAACACACAGAAATACGAGCCTTAGGTCATTAATATGGTCAAATCCGGAAACTATCATCTCGAAAACAAAACGTTTTTTTCATTCAGTGAAATACGGAAACGTTCCGTATTTTATCTAACGGGTGGCATCCCTAAGTCTAAATATTCCTGTTACATTGCACAACCTTCAATGCTATGTCATAATTACGTAGAATTCTGGCAAATTAGTTCGCAACGAGCCAGGCAATGAACGCAAGAGCAGTGACACAATTTCATGTTAGCAGGCAATATTAACTAAATATGCAGGTTTAAAAATATATACTTGTGTAGTGATTTTAAAGAAAGGCATTGATGTTTATGGTTAGGTACATTGGTGCAACGACAGT
The DNA here is from genome assembly GCF_901001165.1 of Salmo trutta. Taxonomy (NCBI): domain Eukaryota; kingdom Metazoa; phylum Chordata; class Actinopteri; order Salmoniformes; family Salmonidae; genus Salmo; species Salmo trutta. The sequence goes on along the minus strand of NC_042961.1, from coordinate 49,900,251 downwards.
ACTTTTTTCGCAAATGCGCTTGTTAAATCATCACCCGTTTCTCGAAGTAGGCTGTGATTCAATGATAAATTAACAGGCACCGCATCGATTATAGGCAACGCAGGACACGTTAGATAAACTAGTAATATCATCAACCATGTGTAGTTAACTAGTGATTATGTTAAGATTGATCGTTTTTTATAAGATAAGTTTAATGCTAGCTAGCAACTTACCTTGGCTTCTTGCTGCCCATGCAGGCTCCTCGTGGAGTGCAATGTAAGGCAGGTGGTTAGAGCGTTGGACTAGTAACCAGAAGGTTGCAAAAACGAATCCCCGAATCCCCCCTGAACAAGGCAGTTAACCCCCGTTCCAAGGCCATCATTGAAAATAAGAATGTGTTCTTAATCTGACTTGCCTAGTTAAATAAAGGTGTAAATTATTATACTTTTTTTTTTTTTTATCGGCAAATCGGTGGCCAAAAATACCGATTACAGATTGTTATGAAAACTTGAAATCGGCCCTATTTAATCGGCCATTCCGATTCATTGGTCGACCTCTAGTATATACCATATACAGGGGTATTTGGAAATAGACACAAGATGGTTTTTCAATACTGTCAAAACTAAGTCTTTTCTAAATGTGAATATTTGTAGCTGCTTTTTTGTTGTTGTTGTAAATACCTGCAGTCAATTGTGCAATACGTTAGGAGATAAAGAAGATTGCGTTCTTCATTTCACCTGTCACATCATTTTTTATTATGAAGCTAACCGGTAGACCTCAGTCACGTGGTGTCTGTTTACAAGCACACAACGACCAGAGACCGGAGCCTAACTGTTGTGCAGCACGTACACCAGGTGATCTAGTTACAGTATGGAATTCACAACTTGTTTTGAAGATAGCCCAATTTGGTAAAAGACCAAGTCCATATTATGGCAAGAACAGCTCAAATAAGCAAAGAGAAATGACAGTCCATCATTACTTTCAGACATGAAGGTCAGTCAATACGTAACATTTGAAGAACTTTGAACGTTTCTTCAAGTGCAGTCGCAAAAACCATCAAGCGCTATGATGAAACTGGCTCTCATGAGGACCGCTACAAGAAAGGAAGACCCAGAGTTGCCTCTGCTGCAGAGGATAAGTTCATTATGCTTACCAGCCTCAGAAATTGAAGCCCACACATCTTAACATCAACTATTCAGAGGAGACGGTGTGAATCAGGCCTTCATGGTCGAATCGCTGCAAAGAAACCACTACTAAAGGACACCAATAATAAGAAGAGACTTGCTTGGGCCAAGAAACACGAGCAATGGACATTAGATCGGTGGAAATTTGTTCCAACCGCTGTGTCTGTGAGATGCGGTGTGGGTGAACGGATGATCTCCGCATGTATATTTCCCACTGTGAAGCATGGAGAAGGAGGTGTTATGGTGTGGGGGTGCTTTGCTGGTGATACTGTCTGTGATTTATTTAGAATTCAAGGCACACTTAACCAGCATGGCTACCACAGCATACTGCAGTGATACGCCATCACATCTGGTTTGCGCTTAGTGGGACTATCATTAGTTTTTCAACAGGACAATTACCCAACACACCTCCAGGCTGTGTAAGGGCTATCTGACCAAGAAGGAGAGTGATGGAGTGCTGCATCAGATGACCTGGCCTCCAAAATCCCCCGACCTCAACTAAATTGAGTTGGCTTGGGATGAGTCGGACCGCAGAGTGAAGGAAAAGCAGCCAACAAGTGCTCAGCATATGTGGGAACTCCTTCAAGACTGTTGGAAAAGCATTCCAGGTGAAGCTGGTTGATAGAATACCAAGAGTGTGCAAAGCTGTCATCAAGACAAAGGATGGCTACTTTTAGGGATCTCAAATATAAAATATATTTTCATTTGTTTAACACTTTTTGGTTACTACATGATTCCATATGTGTTATTTCATAGTGTTGATGTCTTCACTATTATTCTACAATGTAGAAAATAGTAAAAATAAAGAAAAACCCTTGAATGAGTAGGTGTTCTAAAACTTTTGACCGGTAGTGTATATCGCTATGCTTTTGTGTGTGTGTGTGTATCTATGCCTATGTAGGCTTGTCGATGCCTCTCTTTCTGTGTGTGTCTGTCAGATGTGGATACAGTTACTTATTTAGTAAGTGCCCCGTCCCCCACTAGGCCTGGTTGCTAGGACACCTGTTTAGGGCACGTGCAAAGGCATGGCCGGTCTGTCCTGACCTCTCAACCCTGGCAGAGCGACCTTTGTGACCCGATGCTTTCATCTGATGACCACTCCCCCTGACCTCTCACCTGCTGCTACGACCAAGGAAGGCTCTGGCTTGCTGACGTGTGTGTGTGTGTGTGTGTGTGTGTGTGTGTGTGTGTGTGTGTAGCCCAAAAAAGTGTGTTGGGTGTGTATTTGGATATCTCTGTTAGTGTAGTACGTAACAGTGGATCTATTGAGCTATCTTTGTGTGTGTGTGTGTGTGTGTGTGTGTGTGTGTGTGTGTGTGTGTCATGGCTTCTCTAGTGATGGCTCTAAAAGCCCTCCTGTATGGTGGAAGTGGCTTGTTGCTGCTTTGTGCTGCTACTAGAGAGGAGAGATCTAACTGAAAGCATTTCTCAAAATAGAGTTTCTACACACATGATACAAGAGAAAGACACACACACCCACACACACACAGGAGTGGTGCGCGGGTCAGCTGTTTGTTCACCCGCACAGCAATTGATCATAACCCATCCACAACCGCACGACCATATGTGATAAAGTGAAACTCTGAGGTCTGCACACAACCCTAAACAGCTCCTATAGAAGATACGCTACAGTCAGAAACAGAGGAATGATTTTTTGACAGGGGGTTCAGGATTTTTCTGCCTGATTTAGATATGTTTCTACTTATAATTTCTGACATTTTGGTAGGTTACTTGCTAGTCAACTTGTCTATAATTAGATGCATGCAGCTTCTCTTCTGTCATTATATGTTGCCCTAGAAGACTAAATAAACCATTGCTCACCAGAATGTCATAAATTGATAGAATGAATGCTTCAATCTAGTTGACATCGGTAAAGCTCTGTCATCTCTGGTTTAGGGACCTTGGAGAAAATGCAATAACCAAAAAAAATGTGAAAGATTTTCTGTGCAAAAGTTCCAAATGACATCAGTTTGACCGGTTGTAAGGAAATAGAAAGCTGTGAAAATGACCCAACATGTTTCTGATAAAATTTCAGTTGGGCTTGGATGCATATTTTATGTGGTTGTAATACTATCAGCTTGTATGATGCTGATGAAGACAGAACCTCTGCAGACGGTCCCTAACTGGGCATATGCATTCAAGATGCCGAAAGAAAGAAATAATTTTTGTTCCCAAGTAAAAATGTTCCTCACATTTTGGTGTATAATTTTACTGCAAGAAATGCTTCATTCTGCAGGAGTTAATATTAAGGCTATGTGAGAGGTTATAAGACCAGTGTCCAGATTTCAGTTTCCATTTAACCCATCTGAACAGTAAGCTACAGTTCCCTTGACGTGTCATAGGTCTATTTCAAGTCCCCCGTCTTGTGGCTGTCGAATTTGCATTGAGCTTCACAATCATCGCACATCACATAGCTGGCACTGCTATCATCCTCTTCTACCACTTAACCAAATCTTTTCCAAACGTGACTTTTCTGGCCCTCCCTTCTCTTTATTTTCAATTCTCCATTCACAGCTTTTTCCTTATTGAATTAAACTTCCACAATGTCCTTTTTTCCTCCGTGGATTGACGTTAACATTTTCTGCCTGTTCCCAAAAGCATTATTTGGCAACGTAGTGTAGGCTATTTGGCGCATACAGTTGAAACCCTAAAGTTTAGCGTCATGCTCTAATACCAGATAGCCTAAAATAATGAAAGAAAAACCTCAATGTAGCCAATAGATAGAAATTGCGCAAGAATAATATATTTATGGATTCGTTTACGTATTGTTTCTCTTTCAACCCAGCAGCAACTCACCGGCTCTTTATCCACACAACACTTCATGACCCTAAACCTTCCTGGACTGCGGATATAACCGCGTGCATCTCTAACACACAGACACACTCGTACAGTATAGAACCACATCCACTATGATCACATGGACATACAATACATATAAGGAATACCTGGGATAGGATAAAGTAATCCTTCTAACCCCCCCCCCCCCCCCCAAAAGATTTAGATGCACTATTGTAAAGTGGTTGTTCCACTGGATATCATAAGGTGAATGCACCAATTTGTAAATCGCTCTGGATAAGAGCATCTGCTAAATGACTTAAATGTAAATGTAAATACATGGATGCACACTCGGAGAGTAAGGAAAACACAACATTATTCCAATCTGCAAATGTACAGTGAGGGAAAAAAGTATTTGATCCCCTGCTGATTTTGTACGTTTGCCCACTGATAAAGAAATGATCAGTCTATAATTTTAATGGTAGGTTTATTTGAACAGTGAGAGACAGAATAACAACAAAAAATCCAGAAAAACGCATGTCAGAAATGTTATAAATTGATTTGCATTTTAATGAGGGAAATAAGTATTTGACCCCTCTGCAAAACATGACTTAGTACTTGGTGGCAAAACCCTTGTTGGCAATCACAGAGGTCAGATGTGTCTTGTAGTTGGCCACCAGGTTTGCACACATCTCAGGAGGGATTTTGTCCCGCTCCTCTCTGCAGATCTTCTCCAAGTCGTTAAGGTTTCGAGGCTGACGTTTGACAACTCGAACCTTCAGCTCCCTCCACAGATTTTCTATGGGATTAAGGTCTGGAGACTGGCTAGGCCACTCCAGGACCTTAATGTGCTTCTTCTTGAGCCACTCCTTTGTTGCCTTGGCCGTGTGTTTTGGGTCATTGTCATGCTGGAATACCCATCCACGACCCATTTTCAATGCCCTGGCTGAGGGAAGGAGGTTCTCACCCAAGATTTGACGGTACATGACCCCGTCCATCGTCCCTTTGATGCGGTGAAGTTGTCCTGTCTCCTTAGCAGAAAAACACCCCCAAAGCATAATGTTTCCACCTCCATGTTTGGCGGTGGGGATGGTGTTCTTGGGGTCATAGGCAGCATTCCTCCTCCTCCAAACACGGCGAGTTGAGTTGATGCCAAAGAGCTCCATTTCGGTCTCATCTGACCATAACACTTTCACTTAGTTGTCCTCTGAATCATTCAGATGTTCATTGGCAAACTTCAGACGGGCATGTATATGTGCTTTCTTGAGCAGGGAGACCTTGCAGGCGCTGCAGGATTTCAGTCCTTCACGGCGTAGTGTATTACCAATTGTTTTCTTGGTGACTATGGTCCCAGCTGCCTTGAGATCATTGACAAGATCCTCCCGTGTAGTTCTGGGATGATTGCTCACCGTTCTCATGATCATTGCAACTCCACGAGGTGAGATCTTGCATGGAGCCCCAGGCCGAGGGAGATTGACAGTTCTTTTGTGTTTCTTCCATTTGCGAATAATCGCACCAAATGTTGTCACCTTCTCACCAAACTGCTTGGTGATGGTCTTGTAGCCCATTCCAGCCTTGTGTAGGTCTACAATCTTGTCCCTGACATCCTTGGAGAGCTCTTTGGTCTTGGCCATGGTGGAGAGTTTGGAATCTGATTGATTGATTGCTTCTGTGGACAGGTGTCTTTTATACAGGTAACAAGCCGAGATTAGGAGCACTCCCTTTAAGAGTGTGCTCCTAATCTCAGCTCGTTACCTGTATAAAAGACACCTGGGAGCCAGAAATCTTTCTGATTGAGAGGGGGTCAAATACTTATTTCCCCCATTAAAATGCAAATCAATGTATAACATTTTTTACATGTGTTTTTCTGGATTTTTTGTTGTTATTCTGACTTTCACTGTTGAAATAAACCTACCATTAAAATTATAGACTGATTATTTCTTTATCAGTGGGCAAACGTACAAAATCAGCATTTTTCCCTCACTGTATACATTCATATAGAGAGTGGCTATGAGCTGCACTTAGAGTGCAGGGAGTAAATGTGTGTGTGTGTGTATGCTTGCATATATGTATGTGTCTGTGCGTGTGTATGTGTCTGTGTGTGTGTGTGTATGTATGTGTCTGTGTGTGTGTCTGTC
>NC_042961.1:49826675-49891675 GCF_901001165.1 Salmo trutta | reverse complement strand
AACAAGACTATATGACCCCAAGTCATTATGGAGGTGTATTTAAGGCGGGTCAGTAAGCTGTAAGGACAAGCTAATTGGGTAGTGGCGTTTGGGGGTTAAGAGGGGGGTGAGAGGTGAGGGGGTGGGGAGTCTGGCTCCTACAGGTCACATCAGTTCACAGGGTCTTACACACACACATGGTATACGGAGAACTAAGACGAGAGGGTCTTGAAAATCATTTCAATATGCTGGTGTGGGGCTGACGGTGTGTCTAAATTACAAAAGGGAGGAGCTGAACACACACACACACACACACACACACACACTCCGAACGGATGGGGGCTAAGCAAATGTATACAGTAGAGGAATGTATACTGAGCGGCTCTGACTAGACTAATGGTTGGTCTGGGAGAGCAGAGCTAAATATCTGGGTGACTGAAGATGAGTTTTGATAACATCTCTAGTGCTGAACACGACTAAAACATCCATGTGGGTTATCGCTGAGAAGTACAGCTAATAGTTGCATCCTTGCTGGGAATTTGAGAATACTTACACTTCTTTAGCCCCACCCCTCCGACTGTTTACCAACAAAAAGTGGCGGGGTGTCCACTGTGTTGTTCAAATCCCACACTGTCTCTTTAAAGTATTCATATTGCCTTGTTAAATGGATGCCTTACAGTTGTTAGTGTGAGGTCATACAAGTGGGTGTCTAATTACATGTGTGTGAGCAACGAGTGTTTGCTAGTGTGTCGGGGTACATGTGTGTGAGCGTGTCCATGTGCAAGTGTTTGCTAGCGTGTGAATATTTTTGCACGATCTATGTGAAGTGCGTGTGTAGAGTTTCTGTGCAAAGTGTGTGTGTGTGTGTGTGTGTGTGTGTGTGTGTGTGTGTGTGTGTGTGTGTGTGTGGGCGTAATTAAGGGTGTGAATGTGACAGGCACAGTCGTAATGAGAACACCATGGAGAGAAAGAGAGAGAGAGAGAGAGAGAGAGACAGAGGATAGAAAGAGAGACCACCAGACCACACATCCAATCTCCAGGAACCCACCCAGGGCTGAGGTGACGCTCTAGCCCGCCCCGGGGGCCTCCCTCTGGGGCTGGCCTCCCCTCGCCGTGGGTGGTAGCCTGGGTTGCTGGTGGAAGAGGTGTGGATGGAGCTCATAGCCTTTATTAGCCCCAGAGTAGTTAGCTGCTGGGGTTTGATGTGGGGCCCACACACGGCGACAGAGGCACAGGCAGGTCAATATGGGGGAGTGTGTGTATGTGTGTGTGTGTGTGAGTTAGCGAGTGAGTGAGTGAGTGAGTGTGTACGAATATCGACGCATGACATTCAAGACAAAAGTGTGTGTGAGAGAGAAGGGGGAGGAGTAGAACATGTGAGAGAAATTGGGAGAACAAGGGAGGGATATTAAGTGCAGGACGGAGTGAGAGAACGAGAAAGTGAGAGAGGCAGGATGAGAGATAACACAAGGAGAGCTCTTTCTCCCACCATGCCAGCTGGGGATTCCACCTCTCCTCTCTCCTCTTCCCGTCCTCCAGAGCTCCATCCTGGATAGGACCCAGCTTTGTCCCGCAGGTCCCCAAGGAGGGATTCTGGCACAGACAGGGCCCTGGCAGCTCTGGCCCAGGGCCAGGACCCACGCGGGGGCCGCGGTGGCTAGGAAAACCCCAGGCTGAAAGGGGATCACCAGGCCTAAGGGTAATAGGCTCCAATAGGGCCTGGAATACTATTGTTCATTTTAGGCCTACACTCTCTCCACACATCTGCTCATCTATAATGAACGCAAAGTGAGTGTATGTGTGTGTTTGTGTGAACATGTACTCTCGATCAGCAACGGTGTGTGGTTAAAATCACTGAGGGAGCCAAGGCAAGCCAATAAAAAAGCCATATTACAATCTATGTTGTGATAATTGCGTTGTTTGCTCTATAACCCATTTGTTCATACACCACCATGATACACAATAAGGCAGTGACAACAAAAAGACAACAGTCACACAGTGGCTGAATCAATTCAAAGACACATAGTACGTTTATTTCATTACAAAACCGGTGAAGTTCACAAAGCAAATATTGCATAAAAACAGTTACATCACCTGCAGCATGGTCAAACGAGTGGATGTTTTTGACAGTTCACTAAACAACTAGTGATGTAGAACCCTGGAGTTACAGCAAGTCACCACAATGACAACAGCAGCACTGCACCATTTACACTAAAACGTTTAAACATCAAATCAACAAGGCTGTATATGCTTAGTTTAATACACTGAAAACAAACTTTAAAAAACAATTTAGTCCAATGTTGCTAAATATCATGTGGCTGTACATTGGTCTGATTTCTCTCTCTCTCTCTGTGTGTGTGTGTGTGTGTGTGTGTGTGTGTGTGTGTGTGTGTGTGTGTGTGTGTGTGTGTGTGTGTGTGTGTGTGTGTGCGCGCGTGCGCAAGAAAACAAAACATGTTGACCCACCCTACTTGTAGACTAGTTGAACGCCAATGACATCCTCCTCTCTTTCGTGTTGAAACGACCTATGGCTTTTAGTTTTTGTTGTCATTGGCTACCTAGCTAAAATGCTTGCTAGCTTGACTTCCTCACATGGGCAACAATGAACCAGCTAAGTTTACTTGCTCGTTAACGTGAGCCTACTAGGCTACATATTGAACTTCAATCGTCTCGGGCCAGTAACATAACATATTAATTGATGGTTACGTCAGAATCGGCGTCATAATCCTTGGCCTGTACAGAGAATGAAGTCAAAACCACAAGTCCAAATCCCCATCTCCATCCATGACTTAGGAAAGGGCCGATTTAGCAAGCTAGCTACTGCAGGACATCAACACAAGCAGACCAGAAACAGACGTTTTTCTGAAAATGACATTTTGCAAAGGAAGTGATTTGATTAGTCTGAAGCCAAATTTGGGATTTTTGCAATGAGGCCATTTATCTACTTACCCAGAGCCAGATAAACTCGTGAACACCATTTTATATCTCTGTGTGCAGTTTGAAGGAAGTTGCTATCTAGTCTTAGTGCAATTGCAAAGGAGTGTATGCACGTCTATGGTAACTGCTAGCATGTTAGTAGATACCATAGACTTCCAGCCATTGTGCTAACGCTATTTAGCGTTGGCTCGTGAAACTACCTCTGACTTACTTCATACTGGATGCAGATATAAAAATGGTGTCCATGAGTTTATCTGACTCTGGGGAAGTAGACAAAGGGCTTCATTGCCAAAATCCCAAAGTATCCCATGAACCTCTAACATATGGAGGAAGTCTATACCTTGAGGAATGCTCAACTGTAGAATAGGATATACAGTACAATGGGGTGACAAGTCTACGTTTCAAAACCACAGAAATGCTATCCCCGCCCGTGACAAATTGCTACCTCAGCATACAGCACATCAGTACATGCCACAACGATGACAACATCAAGGCAACAAGATCATCTAGAATCTGTAAGATTCGAAGAAACCATGACGGAATTCAATAGAAACGCGTTTTCCGAGATTTAATATCACTGAATATCAAAGCTTTTAAAAAACCTCCTTTTTGTCCCTCTCCTCCTTCTTCATCGCTCTCCCCCTCTTTTTTCTCTGACCGTCTGTCTGCCAGTGCCTCGGGGCATGGGCTGGCAAACACAATTTTCCAGTTGCCTAGACAATGCAATCAGCTACACCGTTTCCGAGGGGACAATCACCAAGGCGGTGTTGCCTTGAGATTACATCATTGCTACCAAAAAGAGATAGTGTGTGTGTGATGTGTGTGTGCGTTAATATAGCCAATGTCTGTGAAAACGACCTCTATGTTGAATGGGCAATCACTAAAGATCAAGTTACCACCCCCCTCTTTCTCCCCCTCATCCCCCCTTCTCTCCATTCCTCTGCTCTGTCGTTCCCCCTCTCTCTCTCTCTCTGTCGGGGTGTAAGGTTACTGCTGGCTCTAGACAGAGGGTCTACTGCTGCGCCCCACCTTTACCCCTGGGAAAGAGGGAGGGAAAAGAGGGAGAGAGGAGGAGAGGAAGCAGGGAGAGAATAAAGGGAGACGGGTGATTGAGAGAGAGAGAGAGAGAGAGAGAGAGAAAACGGGGTGAGGGAGGAGAGGGAGGAGGGAAAAGAGGGAGGGAGGAGGAGAGAAGAAAGGAAGAGTCAGGAAAGAGGAGAGTAAGTACACACCTGCATGGCTTGTATGGAGGAGAGATACAGACAGAGCCTAGACAGTATCAACAGTGTACAGTATCCCGTCACACACACACACACACACACACACACACACACACACTCTCTCTCTCTCTGAGCTGAGCTGAGCCCAAGCCTGTCAGTATGGAGAGAGAAACCTAAGATGGCGGAATCAGATTCTCCACCCCTCCCTCATCCTCTCCTAACCCTGAACCCTCTGGCCCCTGTCCCTCCCGCTCTATCGAACCCTTATAGGGGCCCCAACAGGGTCACAACTCCCCCCTCTCCTGACCCCACAGAGTCTCTCTTCTCCTCCCAAATGAGCTCCTTATTGATGAGATGAGGTCATCGGCCATGAGGTCACACTCAGTGACAAGGAGGAAGAGAGGGAGAGAAAAAGAAAGGAGAGAGAGGAAGCCTTTTGAATTGAATTGAAAGCGAGCGAGCGAGCGAGGGAAGGAGAGAGAAAGAGAGGGGGAACTTGAAAAAGAGAGCGAGAGAGAGAGCAAAAGAGCAATCTATCCTGATTGCCTAGTCACTTTTACCCCCACCTGCAAGCACATGTTACCTCAACTACCTCAACTACCTCAACTACCTCGTACTCCTGCACATAGACTCGGTACAGGTACTCCTTGTATATAGTCTCATTATTGTTATTTTATTGTGCTACTATTTCCTTTTGTACTTTTTAACTCTAAAGGACTCGTAAGTAAGCATTTCAATGGTGAGGTCTACACCTGTCGTGTTCGGCTCATGTGACTAATACAATTTGATTTGAAGAGAATGAGAGAGAGTTGAGAGGGAGAGAGAGAGGGAGAGAGAGAGTTGAGAGTGAGAGAGAGAGGGAGAGAGAGAGGGAGAGAGAGAGTTGAGAGTGAGAGAGAGAGGGAGAGAGAGAGGGAGAGAGAGAGTTGAGTGAGAGAGAGAGGGAGAGAGAGAGGGAGAGAGAGAGTTGAGAGTGAGAGAGAGAGGGAGAGAGAGAGGGAGAGAGAGAGGGAGAGGCCTATATTCCTCTGCATCTTTATCACTGAGCTCAGCTAAAAGCACCAGCTGGCCTTTTCAACAGGGCTGCTGGCTACACACATATCATCTAGGACTACAGGAACCCAGACACACAGCCATTAACCTATATACTGTATCATTACAGATAAAACACCTCACAGCCACGTCACCACCAACACATTCCTCTGTCTGTGTGTGAGCGAGAGGGAGAGCGAGAGCACGTGAGAGAGGGAAAAGAGAGAATAAGCTCTTTGTTAAACCCTACTGTACTCACTGTAGTTGAGTCAGTGATCAGTAGAATGGCTCCTCCTTCAGCCCAGCTCTCTAAACTAGGGGAGGAAGATGTGTGTCTCAGAGAGAGGAAGCCGTTAAGCCTGCTCTGCCTTCTCCATGCACACGCACACACACACACACACACACACACACACACACACACACACAGAACGCTGTCTGTCAACCTAACGTGTCCACAGATCAACAGCGCAGGTAGAGTGGTAGACGTGGTTGACAAACATACAGACGGGCTGGCTGCTTGCTGATTAAGATACTAAATGTAACCAGACACAGACAGAGACAGTGACAGAGACAGAGACCGTGACAGAGACAGAGACCGTGACAGAGACAGTGACAGAGACAGTGACAGTGACAGTGACAAAGACAGAGACAGAGACAGAGACAGTGACAGTGACAGAGACAGAGAGAGAGAGTCAGAGAGAGAGAGTGACAGAGACAGTGACAGAGACAGTGACAAAGACAGAGACAGTGACAGTGACAGAGACAGAGAGAGAGAGTCAGAGAGAGAGAGTCAGAGAGAGAGAGTGCCAGAGATAGAGACATGTCACTTTCTGTCGCTCACATCCTCTCTCTCTTTTATACACACACAAAGGGCCAGACAAGAGCCAGCCAGACAAGAGCCAGCCAAACAAGAGCCAGCAGGACAAGAGCCAGTCGGAGAAGAGCCAGCCAGACAAGAGCCAGCCAAACAAGAGCCAGCCAGACAAGAGTCAGCCAGACAAGAGCCAGCCAGACAGGCTGAAAACAATGAAAGATACAGTAGATGAGGGTGGGAGAGAATACAGAAACAGACAGGCAATACAGGAGAGACAATACAGGAGAGACAATAGAGGAGAGACAATAGAGGAGATACAATACAGGAGAGACAATACAGGAGAGACAATAGAGGAGATACAATACAGGAGAGACAATACAGGAGAGACAATATAGGAGATACAATACAGGAGAGACAATACAGGAGAGACAATAGAGGAGATACAATACAGGAGAGACAATACAGGAGAGACAATATAGGAGATACAATACAGGAGAGACAATACAGGAGAGACAATACAGGAGAGACAATAGAGGAGATACAATACAGGAGAGACAATACAGGAGAGACAATACAGGAGAGACAATACAGGAGAGACAATAGAGGAGATACAATACAGGAGAGACAATACAGGAGAGACAATACAGGAGAGACAATACAGGAGAGACAATAGAGGAGATACAATACAGGAGAGACAATACAGGAGAGACAATAAAGGAGAGACAATAGAGGAGATACAATACAGGAGAGACAATACAGGAGAGACAATACAGGAGAGACAATAGAGGAGATACAATACAGGAGAGACAATACAGGAGAGACAATATAGGAGATACAATACAGGAGAGACAATACAGGAGAGACAATATAGGAGATACAATACAGGAGAGACAATACAGGAGAGACAGAGACTAAGTGAGAGAGGAGTGATATATCGAGAGAGTGATAATGCGGTCAAAGTCAGTCAGCCCTCTCTTTAATTCCCACTCTTCATCTCAATTCCCTCTCTCTCTCTCTCTCTCTTTTCAAAGAGCCAGACTGCAGTATCTCAGTCTTCATAAGCATCATCCCTCCCTTCTTTCACCCCTCTCCCCCTTTCCTCATCCCTCCCTCATCTCCTCTCCCTTCCTCTCTCCCTCACCCCTCCTTCCCTCTCTCTCGCTCTCACCCTCCCTCTCTCTCTCTCTCTCACCCCCCCTTCCCCCTCTCTCCCCCCTCCCTCCCTCTCTCTCTCTCTCTCTCTCTCTACCTCCTAGCCAGGTGCAGCCCAGAGGAGAAGACATCTCAGACAGATGATAATGGTTTTGTCCAGTCCAGCCCAGCAGGGTAGAATAGAATGGATCAGGGCTGTAGAAATAGATAGAACAGTATCTATCTGCAGTTCAACACCATAGTGCCCTCAAAGCTCATCACTAAGCTAAGGACCCTGGGACTAAACACCTCCCTCTGCAACTGGATCCTGGACTTCCTGACGGGCCGCCGCCAGGTGGTAAGGGTAGGCAACAACACAGTTGCCACGCTGATCCTAAACACTGGGGCCCCTCAGGGGTGTGTGCTTAGTCCCCTCTTGTACTCCTTGTTCACCTACGACTGCATGGCCAAGCACGACTGCAACACCATCATTAAGTATGCTGATGACACAACATTTGTAGGCCTGATCACCGACAACATTGAGACAGCCTATAGGAAAGAGGTCAGAGACCTGGCAGTGATGTGCCAGGACAACAACCTCTCCCACAATGTGAACAAGACAAAGGAGGAGTTGATTGTGGACTACAGGAAAAGGAAGCCCGAACAGGCTCAAATTAACATCGACGGGACTGAAGTGAAGCGGGTCGAGAGTTTCAAGTTCCTTGGTGTCCACATCACCAACAAACTATCATGGTCCAAACACACCAACACAGTCGTGAAAAGGGCACGACAATACCTTTTCCCCCTCAGGAGACTGAAAAGATTTGGCATGGGTCCCCAGATCCTCAAAAGGTTCTACAGCTGCACCATCCAGAGCATCCCGACCGGTTGCATCCCCGCCTGGTATGACAACTGCTCGGCATCTGACCATAAGGCGCAACAGAGGGTAGTGCGTACAGCCCAGTACATCACTGGAGCCAAGCTTCCTGCCATCCAGGACCTATATACTAGGCGGTGTTAGAGGAAGGCCCAAAAAATGGTCAAAGACTCCAGCCACCCAAGTCATAGACTGTTCTCTCTGCTAAGTGTAGGTCCAAAAGGCTCCTCAACAGCTTCTACCCCCAAGCCATAAGACTGCTGAACAACTAATCTAATCAAATGGCCACCCGGACTACTTACATTGACCTCCCCCCCTTTGTTTTTACCCTAGCACTACACAGCTGATTCAAATAATCAACTAATCTAAGCTTTGATCATTTGAATCAGCTGCTAGGGCTAAAAGCAAAACAGCCCTCCTTGGGGCCCAAGGAAAGAGTTTGGGAAACACTGCTTTAAGACGTATTACAGTATATAAGTCAGAGTATAAAATCCAGCTTCGGTAAGTGTGTATACGGTATGCATGGGGCCGCAAATGTGCACACTTAGTACAAACACACTCACAGCAACATACTTTGTACTGCCGCCAAGAACCACCACATTGGAGAAACAGAGGAAAAAGTAACCCAGCTTTGGCATTACTGCCTTTAACACAAATAAATGTTCCCAGTTATAGCGTGTACCAAAATATCGCACATGCCAGCTTGCTTTGGCTAAACTATCCTGGGTGCTACTGTAGTTGTTATCCCACTACATTCTCCCTCTCTCTCTTTCTCTTTCCTTCTCTGTCTCCCTCCTCCTTCTCTCTCATCCATATGCCAGACTCACCAGTTAACTCCGGCCAGTGAAGGATGGACAGCATATGTCTGTCACTCTCTCTCTCTCTCTCTGCTTCCCTCGCTCTCTCTCTCTCTGTCTCTGCTTCCCTCACTCTCTCTCTCTCTCTCTCTCTCTCTCTGCTTCCCTCACTCTCTCTCGCACTCACTCAGAAGATGAGCTCTCAACCTGTCTCTCAGTGAAGCAGACAGAGAAAGATAGATAGAGAGAGAGAGAGAGGGGGAGAGAGAGAAGTGGAGAGCGAGAGAAACAGAGAGAAAGAGTGAGAGAGAAAGCGTTGCTTGTCCGGCCAGTCAATCTGTCAGTCTCTGTGAAGTCGAGAATGACTGACTGACTGACACGGACACTGACAGGAACAACGGTATGTCAGTGTCCATAAGTATGCTCTCTAAGTCTCTCACACACTGAAGACACTCAGCGCCTTTTTCATTTTCAGTTGCTCGCAAAACCCCTGAACCTGCATTTGAGGTTAAAGCAATGCCAGATCCTGTATGATTATTGCCCAACTCCTCAATCCCCTCTTCTCCCCCACACACAACAAGTTTAAATGAAAAGGTATTCAAACACACACCAACACACACCAACTGGAGTTAATACCAACCGGATATAGATATGATGCAAACACGTGTGTGCGCACACACACACACACACACCGACGCAGCTGATCGGAGACCGGGAAACTCACACACCCTCTATCCAGGCATTCGTCAGGAGAGACACTCATACGCACCGCCTCTGCTACAATCTATCTTTACTTTTCACCTCTTCCTCACTTCGTTCCTCTCGTCCCTCTAACCATTCTGTCGCTCCCAGTCTTTCCTCCCTTCATCCACTTTTTCCTCCTCTCTCTCTCTCTCTCTCTCTCTCTCTCTCTCTCTCTCTCTGCGTGTCTTCTTACAGCTCGGAGCGCTTTTGCGGTGGCGGGGGAAGAGAGGACCCGCGGAGTGGAGGAGCGATCGCGTCTGCTCTCCAGGGAAGAGAGGGATGAAAACAAAAAAGAAGAAAGCCAAGAAAGAGACTTAGCTGGGACCCAGCACAGAAGGATGTACATCTCACCCCGGCTTCTGCATCTCTGAGCAGGCAGCTACTGTACTGTAGCATGCACAGCAGAGTGTGTGTGTGTGTGTGTTATAGAAGCAAGGTCAGCACAAAACTAGAAGCTATTTTTAAACCCCTGCACAGTGGAGATGACAGGACTGGGGGGTAGGGAGGGACGGGGACGGGGGGGGGGGTGAACTACTACTGCATAGTAGTTCACACACATAGCACCCAAAGTTAGTTTCTTGGAGTGTCTCTGCATACGGTTGGTGTATGGAATATAAAAGTTCCATGAGGGACAACCTGTAATACTAATGCAAGGGACACCAGCCTGCTGATCTCTCCAAAGCTGTGGATATGGTGTGCATTTTGGCAGGCGAGGTGTGAATGTACATCTGTTGGAATAACATTGTACAGCTGTGTTCCACAGACCAGCCAACCACAGACGGATGTGACACACACTCTGTTAGCACGCCTAATAACCTGGAATAGTTCTTTTTTCTTTTTTAGGATTCAATTAGTTCTTCCCTCCCTCCCTCTTCCTCCCCCTTCCAACTTCTATTAGAATAAATGATTGGGAGGATCATGTGAATGATTAGATCAGAGCTGAGGGCTGCCACGGTTTATTAATAGAGTTTGATTCATAAGAAGTAAGTCCCTATTTATATGTCTATTACAGTCTCAGTCCAGAAACACAATGCTTTTATTACACACAGCTCTCGATGGAAAGCGGAGAGTGGAAGCGAGACAGATGAGAGAGAGAGAGAGAGAGAGAGAGAGAGAGGGAGAGAGAAGGGGGTGAGAGAGACAGCGAGAGAGAGAGAGAGACAGAGAGAGAGAGAGAGAGATGAGAGAGAGAGTGAGAGAGAGAGAGAGAGAGAGAGAGAGAGAGACAGAGTGAGAGAGAGAGAGAGAGAGAGTGAGTAGAGCCAATTCAATTAAATTTGATGGGAAAGCAAAGCTGTGCGGGAGAGAGTAATGGAAGGAGAGGAGGTTGAGAGATGGAGGAGGAGACAGGAAGAGAGAGGGAGGGAGAGGAGGTTGAGAGATGGAGGAGGAGACAGGAAGAGAGAGGGAGGAAGGAGAGGAGGTTGAGAGATGGAGGAGGAGACAGAAAGAGAGAGGGAGGGAGAGGAGGTTGAGAGATGGAGGAGGAGACAGGAAGAGAGAGGGAGGAAGGAGAAGAGGTTGAGAGATAGAAACGGAAGAAGAGGAGGTTGAGAGAGGGAGGATGTAAGCCAGGAAAAGGAAGTGAAGAGGAGGAAAAGAGGACTCAAAGAAAGAGGGAGGAAATGAGTGGAATGTGGGAAGGAGGGAGGGTGGGAGATGGAGAGAGAGAGAAAGAGAGAGAGGGGATGCTTTGTCTGGCTGCATCCTGTGCCTGTGCCTGTGTGTGTGTGTGTGTGTGTGTGTGTGGTGTGCGTGCGTGCGTGTCTGTGTCTGTGTGTCTGTGTGTGTGTGTGTGTGTGAGTGTGTGTGTGTGTGTGTGTGTGTGTGTGTGTGTGTGTGTGTGTGTGTGTGTGTGTGTGTGTGTGTGTGTGTGTGTGTGTGGCTGAGGCCTGCGAGCTGCTGCTGCTGCTACACACAGGGAGAGGTGTGTGTGTTTACCCAGAAGGATTTGGGGTGCAGAGAGAGAGAGAAAGCGTTGCGCTCCCGTGACACCCCAATACCCAAAGACAACTGGCTCCGTTTCAATCCCCGTTCACCTCTATAAAATACCCCCAATCCCCGAAAGACCTTCAACATTCTCCCTGACACACACACACCTCACACACACACACACACACACACACACACACACACACACACACACACACACACACACACACACACACACACACACACAACAGCAAGCTGCCTGCATGAAATATTCACTGAATTTCTCAACATGTGCTCTTTCCCTTTCCCACATGTAGAAGTGCAAAAAAGAGGAGAGACAGGAAGGAGGGAGCGAGCAGAGGGGGGGGGAGACGGAGTCAATGAGGGCAAACTGAAGAGAGAAAGAGAGAGAGAGAGAATCCAGCTGACTCCATTCCAAGCAACACCCCTTAGCAACAGCCACAGCTCTGGCTGTGCCTCATTGGCTGGCTGACAGCACACATCACAATCCAATGCACGGCCCCTCAGCCAATCAGGAGCTCTGCATTTTGGATTCCATTTTCACCATGGCAACAGAACCTTGCTCCTGGCCAAGAGGTTGGCCTGACAGTAGCCCCTCCCCTCACCTCCCACCACCCTACACACACATACATACTGTACATGCTTTCTAGCAAATGCACGCTTCTCGAAAGACGTCAAACTAAATTGAAGCCAGAGCAACTAGTAAGAGTAAAACTAGGCCAATTGAAATAAACAAAATGAGTTAAAAGTACAACTACGGAAAATAGACAAAACTCACAGGCACTAATGACTACGGCTGTTAGCTAACTAGAACAAAATGCTTAGCAGTCTTGCTTCATTAACTACCGCTCCACACCTGTGTGTATTTGCTATTCCAACAGACACGACAACAGATTTACGACTTTAAAAACAGAGACAACAAATACGAAAGCAAACACACCAAAGACATGTACAACATTCCCACAACATTTCAACAACGTCACAATTCCTTGACAATCGTCCTGAACACGCCTTCATTCTCAGCCGTGTCTATTTCCTGCTTCTTTTCCATAGTGCCTAGTCCTTATAATGAGTAGGCATTAGCCTCGTTCCTCTGAGCGTTGTGAGAGTGTTGAGTGAATGTTAGACAGGGTTAAAGGCCTAACGTCTGTTTGGGGCCTTATCTCTCGGATACATAAAACATGAATAGGTGTAGCATCTCTTCATTCTGCCAGCACAGACAGAGAGGATTAACGCTGTGCATCTGAGAGAGACACGCTGCTGCTGCTGCTCTCTTTGTTCTCTCACTGAGGAGAGGGTGAGAGAGAGGGATGGAAGGAGAGAGAAAGAGCGAGAGAGAGATGGAAGGAGAGAGAGAGAAAGAGTGAGCGAGAGAGGGGGGGAAGAGAGAGAAAGAGAGAGAGAGGGAGAGAGAGAGAGAGAGAGAAAGAGAGAGAGAGAGAGGAAGAAAAAGAGAGAGAGAGAAGCTATCAGATACCAAGGCTGACTGAGGCTCAAAAAGACAATGAATAGGAACTCCTGTCCTCTGAGACAAGTGATAAATGAGTCTGGACTTCACAAGAGAAGTGCTTCTGTTCAGTGTGTATGTATGTGTGTGCGTACGGAAGTCCGTCCGGTGTGTGTGTGTGTGCACGGAAGCGATCCATCTGGGCTGAAGTGACAATGGCCACACGAGATACCAGAGACTGTAGCTTCTCAACACAGACACACGCACACCGAGCCATGGAAGAGAGGGGTCGTCAAAACGAACAGCAGGTAATTAAAAGTAATGCCAGAGCTCCTCGGACAGCATAATTGACTATGAACACTCATTATCTCTCTCCACACACACACAACACACACACACGCACACGCACACGCACACGCACACACACACACACACAGACAAACACAATTAGTCCAGGCCTTTATTGGGAATTATTATGAGTTAGGGTCATGGGAGGACAACTGCATTTCAAATCGTAACCTATTCCCCTATGGGCCCTGGTCAGTACTGCACTATAGAGGGATTAGGGTTCCATTTGGGACGCACTCAAACAGATTGTAATAGGCTGAGGTAGTAGAGTTCGTTGATCTTCTGTGAGGGTTAAAGGATAATACTGATCCACGGTGGGATCACTGGTGAAATCAAGAGCTTGTGATCCGCTGGTCTTCCCAGCTGTGAAGGTTAAATGTAGCCCGGGTACCAGTCTTCTTCGCTAGCGTTCCACTCCTTCTACGTCATATGACAAAAATACGTACCGAGTAAAAGTAGTGGAACGTTAGCAGAAACAGACTGGTACCCGGGCTAGGTGGAATGACTACTAGCATTAGCAGAAACAGACTGGTACCCGGGCTAGGTGGAATGACTACTAGCATTAGCAGAAACAGACTGGTACCCGGGCTAGGTGGAATGACTACTAGCATTAGCAGAAACAGACTGGTACCCGGGCTAGGTGGAATGACTACTAGCATTAGCAGAAACAGACTGGTACCCGGGCTAGGTGGAATGACTACTAGCATTATTGTGTACGTATGTCAGTAATATATCCCAACGTATGTATTGTTTCCCGGTCTATGGCATCGTCGATATGTTGTAGTCGGCAGTAGTCTTCTATTGTGATTGTATAATATCATACTGAACTGATCTCATAAACTGATTGCATTAATCTCCCTCTACTTCTCGACAACACTCTTTACTGGGATCTTTCTCTCTCTGCTGGTGTACGTACAGTATGTGTGTGTGTGCTGGCGTGTGTGTGTATGTTTAGGTTGGGCTCTCTCTGAGGGCTCAGCAGCAGCAGAAGCTTTCCTAATTGAGTTAGCTGTGGTAACGTGAGTGGCAGCTGGCTTTCCAGGAATAGACACAACAACGGAGAGGACGCATGCATGCACACACACACACGCGCACGTACGCGCATGCACACACGCGCACACACACACACACATGCACACACACACACACACACACATGGACTAGGAGTCTTTTAGTGTTAATACCCAGCATGTCCTGTTTGTTAGTATGTTGTATGCAAGCCAGTGCAGAAGATTTGAAGAGCAAGTGTGTGTTTTGTGTTCTGTGAGAATAAGTGTGTGTGTGTTTACTGTTCAGAGTATCACTTTGACACAGTCTCTGCACGGGTGTGTGTGTGTAAACTGGAAGCAGCTTTGCCTGTCGGGTGAAGACCTCAGGGGAGGAAACATACACAAGTGTTTTTCATTAGCGCCGGCCATCGCCTAATCAGCCGGTTACAGACACGTTTTCAACCGGCTACTTTTCATTTAAACATTTTAAACTCGCTAGTCCGTGGAGCCCTCTCCCGCTAGCATGAACGATATGCATCTTCTAGAGACCTATTGACAGGATAGGCTCAGTGGCGGATTTAGGTGTAGGCGACATGGGCAGCCGCCCAGGGCGGCATCTTGCTGGGGGCGGCACGGGGCGCCCGCACAAAACATTATGGAATTGTGACATTTGCGCGAACGGTTTTCATTCGCTCATTTGCACGTCACGTCAATGATATCATGTCACCGTGTGGGACTGTGGGTCAATTAACCTTGTCGGAGTGGGAACCCTGATTGTAGTTTGTGAGCTAGGTAGGTTACTGCCTGGGAAGGTCTCCCACTCAGAAGTATGAGATGGGGAGGGGGCAGGGGTAGGTTGACTTCAGGTCTCCCCACTGGAAGCCCGAGGTAGGGGGAGCGGGGAATCTATCAAATAGCTCACCTCTAACTTTGTACTGTACTAACGCAATTAGTAAAATCAGTCACACTACGAAATGCTACCAAATAAACCACAATTCATAATAATGTGAATATCTAGTTTCACAGACATATTGTTGCATTTTTTTTGGTTTGTGTGAAATGGTAAAGAATAATATAAAACCAGTCTGCACACCACCAAGGTGAATTGGTTTAGTCTTGACTCTTGGTTGACAGTGTTGGGGGATGGGTAAATGTATTGATGCTCGAGTGCCAAATCAACACAAATTTGTTTCTATTTGTCTTTGTTACTTCTGTTTGATATTTATGAGTCTTATTTTTGTATAGATTTTTATATTTATTTCGTTTTAAATGTTATGATTATTTATTTGTGTTGTTCCAAATGTCTGAATAAAAATTACAGTTAGTGCAGAATGGTGCTTTTTTGGGGGGAGGGTGGGTGGGGGGGTTGCCCAGGGAGCCATACAAGCTAGAACCACCACTGAGAGAGATGACAGTGAACCGCAGTCTGCTGTGTGTCCCGCTTCCCGGTACAATTTGTGTGCGCTGTGGTTGGCTGCAGTCGAACCTCTTTACACAGAGGAGGGTAAGAGCATGATGCTCATGAATTTGCTCGTCCCATGTAATGTAAGTGGTAATGATGAGTTGAAATCCATGACTTAACAATAACTAGGCTTTCTGGCACATTCATTTACTTTATTTTACGTGTTTCACATAGCCAGCCACGCAGTTGCGGAGCATAGTTGGCTATTTACTGTGCATTGAATGACAACTGAACAACAAGCGTTGACTTGTTTATAAAAGGTGTCAAACTGACTGAGTAAAGTCAATCCCCTATATCCCTTTTGCCATTCATAAATCATGCAGCCTGGTGATACACTGAGTGCACAAAACATTAGGAACACCTGCTCTTTCCATGACAGACTGACCAGATGAATCCAGGTGAAATCTATGATCCCTTATTGATGTCACTTGTTAAATCCACTTCAATCAGTGTAGATGAAGGGGAGGAGACAGGTTAAATAAGGACTTTTAAGCCTTGAGACAATTGAGACATGGATTGTGTTTGTGTGTCATTCAGAAGGTGAATGGGCAAGACAAAAGATTTAAGTGCCTATGAACAGGGTATGGTAGCAGGTGCCCCGGTTTGAGTCAAGAACTGCAACGCTGCTGGGTTTTTCACGCTCAACAGTTTCCCGTGTGCAGTGTTTAATTTGAGCCGGATCCTGTCGGAACAGGTTCCTTCACCGTTCCGTTGTGGACTGTTTCGTTCCGGAACCGGTACCTCTCTTGGCATTAAAAATAATTGTCACTTTTTACAAATAAAAGCAATCAAAATTCATTTGAGTGGCCTCTTCGTTAAACCCCCCCCCCCCCCCCCAAAAAAAAATGCCAGGCCCGGGTTTATGGTTTGCGCAACACTATAACTTATGTTTGAGACCAGTGTGTGGCGATAGCTGTGTGAGAGGTGAGCCGGTATCGCTCACAGAACTAGAAGGAGATTCACTTTCTATGATCTCTCTCCGCTCTGATAGACATGAGCCTGCGACTCATCTCTCCAGCGTTGCACTTCATTTATTTCCTGACACAATCATAGCCGCGCGAAGGGTTCTGGAGGAGCTGCAGTACCCCTGATACATTTGTCACAGTTATAGTGCTGTCTGTTCAGAAATAAATGAAATAATTCAGAATAGTCTACTACACCACGAGAAGGCCCATAGTTCAGCCACAGAGTATCAATAGCTTCTTTAAAAAAATAGCTATGGATTGTGTGCAGCCTAATAACGAGGCATAGCCTACAGTCGGGAAAGCGCGGCAAATCTGTCAGTGAACAAACAGCATGCAGACAAAGCAGGCCTTTCGCAATATTTCAAATACAATCACGGGAAAACACAGGTTGGAAAGCAAATAAAAATGTTCTAAAAATGGTCCATATGTGTGCAACTTCTGTAAGTGCCTGTACTCTACTGCTCTATGCCCTACGCAAATGCATTGCGATTATATGTATGCAATGCTTTATTAGAAAGGAGATTCCCCAGGTCACCCTCTTATCACTCTCACTTTTTGTTCCGGCACCCCCCAGTTTACAAATGAAGCACTGCCCGTGTGTATCAAGGTGTTCCTAATGTTTGGCATCTTCAGTGTATGTCCACGGTTTTGCATTGTGTTACGGATACAGGTATCCTGTGTATTTCTTTTCTCTCCTTCTCCCCTCCTCACAGGTGGCAATCATCATTCCCTAATCATTCGCCAATCAGTCGCTAATCAGAAGACACACCTGCTCCTTTTCCCCTTACCCAATCACATCCCCTTTCCCTTGGTTTAAAAGAAGCCCCATCAGTTGTCTCTAGAGATCTCTCTTTTGTTTTTGCGCCTACATGTCACTTTGTTTGTTATCCTGTGAGTATTGTATGGTGCATGACTGTTTGTTGGTGGGAAAAGGGGATAAACAGCCAAGTCACCCATGGGCCTACATTACCCGTAGGAAAACAGTGTCTAAATACCCTAGTTAGAACTGGGTGGACCACCCACTGTATTTTATTGGTTAGTTAGCAAGCTGTGCTTGAAGCAGGTAAGACTAGATTAGGGGTTTTTGGATAGTTATTATTTCTTTCCTTGGGTCCAGCTCAGCCTCTTTTTCCCCACACCCCATTACCATGTGTTTAACAATAAACCTGAAGTGTTTGAAGGTAGATTTAAGTTGTCTGTGGTTTTTCGTTCTCACTGTTACTTTTTCACTGTTATGATTTGCGTGAGATATGTGACGGGTCTCGTTTCCATCCCCCCTAGACTGCAGGGCTAAAGGGGTTCGAAACACATTGGGACAAGTAAACCAAATTATTTCCTAGGTTTCCTTTCCGAGGATGTTAGGGCTTACAGACAGTGACAAAGTGAGCGACTCTTGTCTCTTCAGTCATCGCATCGGTGAGAGAGCCGTTCATTTGGCTCCCTAATTTGCATAGGCTTCTGCAAGGCCTAGGATTTTTGGAGATTATCTGCAGATAAATTATGAAAATATTTGAAGATGGTGAATCATCACTGCAGGAACAATAGTTAGTGGAGAGCCTCATTCTGGTCCAAATATGATAACTAGGGCCCTCACAGAACCCAGGCATTAAAACTGAATTCAACAATATAAAAACATGTATTGACCTTAGAAGAGAATCAACTAAATGTATTAATTTGCCCAAGTTTATATAAAACATTAACAGAATACATAATTGATTCATATTTCCTGCAACTTTCTGAAGGGGCTGTGTGTGTGTGTGTGTGTGTGTGTGTGTGTGTGTGTGTGTGTGTGTGTGTGTGTGTGTGTGTGTGTGTGTGTATGTGTGTGGGGTGCGGGCGTCTACCACTTTCAGCTGAGATCTTTTGAACTCCTACATTCGGGTAGCAATGCTACCCGAATTCACCCTCATGTTGGTTCTAGCAAGCAGGCTAGATAGTGCTAAGTATCAACAGCCAATCCAGTAGCGGCTGGAAACTATAGTCAGCTTTGTTTGGTCCCTAGCAACGCAATGTCGCAGAGTATGCGTCAAAAGTTCAGCTTTCCCAAACTTTGGTCCAGCCCTGTTCATGCTCCTTTGCCCATGCTTGCATCGCCCAACGGTCCCCTGCCCACATTGAAAATGAATGGGGCTCTGTTGTTTCATTGCTGCCAATGTGCTAGATGGATTTCTGCCGTTTGTGTAGCCGTTAGCAATAATGCTAATAAAAACAGGCTTCCAGTAGATGGAAAGGCTTTCCCAAAAACCTTCTCAATTAAATGTTAAATTAGCCTATGCTAACCTGAAAGTTTTTTCCCTTCCCCCCCCCCTCCCAGGCATCAAAAGTGGTCTCCTGATGTGGTTTAAGCATTGTTGTGGACTTAGAACATCCAATTTTGCTCTTTTCCAGGGCCCTAACTAATGATAAAAAGTTAGATTTTGATTTTGAGAGTGAAAACCTGAAAACAAATGAGGAAAAACAGAAACCTAGAATAACAAAACGGAATTTGAGAAAGAACAAAACGGAATAAGGCAAACATTTTTACTGATTTCGTAGGGCCCTAACTAATGATAATGTAAAATCAGAACGGTATAATACACAAGACTGATATAACCCTTTTATTTGTGTTATTCAATCTTATAATGTGGGCTATTTACTAAATAAGTTTGAATAAAATACAGAATTTGAAAAACAAACATCATTGTGGCAATTCATTACTTGCAGTAAAACTGTATATAAGACTTTAAATCTGAAGAGAAGACAGGTTAACTGTTAAAAAAGGTACTTATCATATAGGCCTCAGACACACCAATAGCGTTTGCTGGCTGAGTGTACTTAGCACCTCTGAACATCATTTGTAAACTGAGTCCGAGCCTTTACACTTTGGCCTATATGGATATGGCTAAATTGAAATGTTTCTTACAGAAGAAACGTGAAACACAAATACATAACCATGGTAGCAATTGAAAGGGAGCACCTCTCATTTTAGTCATTTAGCAGACACTCTTATCCAGAGCGACTTACAGTAGTGAATGCATACATTTCATACAATTTCATACATTTTTTTTTTCATACATTTTTTTTTTTTTATTATTTTTTTTTTTCTGTGCTGGCCCCCCGTGGGAATCGAACCCACAACCCTGGTGTTGCAAACACCATGCTCTACCAACTGAGCTACAGGGAAGGCTCTCAAAAGTGTGCACATTTCCTAAGCAATTTGAAAGCACTTTCATGACTCAAAGAAGAGTATACAACTAGAAGGTACTTTTCTTTTGTCTCTCCTAGCTGTGCCGTTGAGGATTTAAAGCAAGCACACTTGTAGTTGTTCGTTTGGAACACAACCCTGCATCCCCACCATCACACAAACACTGTTGTTTACGCAATCCAAAAACAGCCCATTATAAATCAAAATCTGGCTCAGGTGGGCATGATTTGAACGCTTACGCTATTGCCAACACGACTAGCTAATTTTTCAAAATTCGATCTTACAGTGTTTAAGCTTTCACAGGGCAATTCAGAGAAACAGATTGTAATTTTGGTGCGCATGGAAAGGAGTCAAGAGTGAAATCAGATGCAGGTGCAGCTGATGAATCTTCATCACAATAAACAGACCCGGGCTCATTGTGGCTCATTGTGTTCAGAACAACCCAGGGTATGACCACATGTCATCTTGTAACTGAACATCAAACATTGTGATCCTGGGCCTCCCGAGTGGCAGAGCGGTCTAAGGCACTGAGTTGCAGTGCTAGCTGCGTTACTACAGATCCTGGTTCGATACCAGGCTGTGTCGCAGCTGGCCGTGACCGGGAGAACCATGAGGCGACTCACAATTGGCCCAGCGTCGTCCAGGTTGGGGGAGGGTTTGGCCGGGCCGGGATGTTCTTGTCCCATCGCGCTCTAGCGACTCCTGTGGCCGGGCGCATGCACGTTGACACGGTCGTCAGGTGTACAGAGTTTCCTCTGACACATTGATGTGGCTGGCTTCCAGGTTAAGCAGCCATTGTGTCAAGTATCAGTGCGGTTTGTCAGGGTCATGTTTCAGAGGACGCACGGCTCTTGACCTTCGCCTCTCCCGAGTCCATACGGGAGTTGCAGCGATGAGACAAGACTGTAACTACCAATTGGATATGATGAAAAATGGGTAAAAAAATTATAATTATGAAATAAATAAAACATAGTGATCATAAACGTTGACAATGTATCTGACAGGAGTTTTATGATTTGGAGGGTGTTTGTGTTGCTTGTATCACATCAAAGCGGTATTTATTACAATACACAACATCTCATTGTTCAAAATACACAGTCATCTTAATTTACAGCATTTTCCTCACTCAGACAACAAACAATTTACTAAAGTTGGCCAATTACCGGGAGTGATGGGGGCAACTTGTTGAGCACGGTGCTCAAGTTCAGAATGTCTGTCAGTTCTGTGAAGCGCAGAGCCAGCATAGCATGTTACTGTACAGCCACTACGCTTCAATCTGCCATTTTCAACCCGGATACGGGTACAAGTGTAAAGGGCTACCAATACACTGAATTCATTCATTTTCAGTAATTTAAATTGCAAAGTAATGTCTTTCTACACAATACCACAACACATTTTTCCAATCTGGTAGGTAAACCTGATAAAGCATTACAAAATCTCTCTCTCTCTCACTCACTCGGCACCCAGAGGCCATGTTTTGTCTACTGAGCCCAAACCCTTCAATAAACCTGAGCCTCTCCAAGACTCCGATTTGTAAGACTCCGATTAGTAAGACTCTGATTAGTAAGACTCTGATTAGTAAGACTCCGATTAGTAAGACTCTGATTAGTAAGACTCTGATTAGTAAGACTCTGATTAGTAAGACTCCGATTAGTAAGACTGATTAGTAAGACTCTGATTAGTAAGACTCCGATTAGTAAGACTCTGATTAGTAAGACTCTGATTAGTAGGCTTTGGCTGTCGACTGACATCCACAGGGCCATGCTCCACATCACCCCCTATGACCACACCCTGTAACTACACCTTCCGGCCTGCAGCGCTCCACTGCCTATAACCTGCCCAGGGGTTAATGAGTTCCCTCTCCCTGGGGACCAGGGGCTGGGTATTGTGTTTGTGTGAGGGGAAGAAATGGGGGGGAGGAGATTGACTGTGATGGATCTACTAAACAGGTATCTGGCTAATGTCTACATCTGTCAGTGTGTGTTTCAAGTTAAGTTTTTAATGTCACGTGCACAAGTACAGTGAAATGCCTTTCTTGCCAGCTCTAAACCCAACAATGCAGTAATCAATAACAACGTAATACTAAAAATAACAAGGTAGAACAAAAGCACACGAGGTATAAAAATA
This sequence comes from Salmo trutta, assembly GCF_901001165.1. Classification (NCBI taxonomy): domain Eukaryota; kingdom Metazoa; phylum Chordata; class Actinopteri; order Salmoniformes; family Salmonidae; genus Salmo; species Salmo trutta. The sequence continues at coordinate 49,869,669 of NC_042961.1, read as the reverse complement.
AGAACAGGATAAAGTAAGTAAGCATACTATGTACAGGGTCAGTTCTGTATGTGTGTGACTGTGTGTGTGTCGTTGGACATACCCCATTTTGTGAGATCATTACCAGACAACAAGGCTTCTACAATGACCTCTATGTGTGTGTCGCTGGAAAACAGATTACATACCTACAACACAGATTTATCAAGACTGTTTACTTACAAGTAGACAGTGATTTAGACGGAATGAAAAAATATAAACAACAAAATATTTTGTATGATTACAAATATCTTATTTTATGATATTACGATAACAATATCCAGAATAGAAACAGATTGTATTTGCAGACTATAACCACAGCTCATAGTAATACGATAAAGCAGGGTCTATTGTTTCCAATACACCGTATCCATAGGGCCCTCTCCTCTCTCCATCTTCTCTCCTTCTTTAAACCTCCTCCCTTTCCTCCTCCTCTACTCCCTCTTTCCCCCTCTCTGGCCCCTTTCACACAAAGGCAGGGGGGAGGAGGAGGGGGAGACGGCACAAAGCCCTGGAAGCTGTAAGCCTGCCCTGGGGGAATGGAAGGGGAGGGAGGGGGAACGGGGTATAGAGGAGGGGTAGAGGAGGGGGTACGGGGGTAACATGAGATCAGAAAGCCAGAACGGGAGCCAGGGAAAATGGGGGAAGGGAACAGAGAGGGTCAAGTTGGGAGGAGAGAGGGGGAAGGTGAGAACAACAGAGATTTTGGGGTGGATTTTTAAAGAAGGGATTTGGGGAAAGACCGAGAGAAAAAACTTTCCAGGATTTGGGGTTCTTGAGCTGAATTAAATGTCCATTAACATTCACTAAAAGACTGACAGACGATTTCATGTTATAATTTATCTCTAAATCAAACAATTTAATCAAATCAAATCTAATTACATTGGTCACATACACATGGTTAGCAGATGTTATTGCGAGTGTAGCGAAATGCTTGTGCTTACTAGTTCCGACAGTGTAGTAATATCTAACAAGTAATATCTAACAATTCCACAACAAATACTTAATACACATACATCTAAGTAAAGGAATGGAATAAGAATATATAAATATAAATATATAAATGAGCGATGAAAGAGTGGCATAGGCAATATGCAATAGATAGTATAAAATACAGTATATACATATGAGATGAGTAATGCAAGATATGTAACATTACTAAAGTGGCATTATTAAAGTGACTTGTGATCCATTTATTTAAGTGGCCAATGATTTCAAGTCTGTATGTAGGCAGCAGCCTCTCTGTGTTAGTGATGGCTGTTTAACAGTCTGATGGCCTTGAGATAGAAGCTGTTTTTCAGTCTCTCTGTAACAGCTTTGATGCACCTGTACTGACCTCGCCTTCTGGATGGTAGCGGGGTGAACAGGCAGTGGCTCGGGTACAATGATTCCCTACACTATTCAGTGCTTGTTTTCTTACATAGACTGAAATTGAGTGAACAGTGTAGAATTTCTGCAAACGGAAATGACAGAGCGATTACTACATTGGCCGCTTGATCCAATTTTGACTAAATAACACAGCCACGAAGTCAAAACAGCTTTCCCATTTTGACAACAGATGATTCTCCGGCGGTAACAATCTATAGGTGAATATCACACCAAATCACAACACTGGCGGGTAAGAAATACTGTGAAATACTATTATTCCACTATTACTGCAGATATATTACGGACATTTTCTGAAAATACAGTACAACAATTCTAAAACATCCTATGTGTGAATGTGTGTTGAGTAGGTAACACTATATATTCATTAGTACAGCATGTTTCTATGCGTGTGTATCAGGGTTTGCGTTGGCCAGTAATAGCTGGCTTTCGGATGTTAAAAAACTTAGAAACGACAATAAATCAAATTGGCACCAGCAAATTGTTGGAGAAAAAAAAAAAGGTGAAATAATGCTTTTTAGCCTATTCATTGATGGAAATACCAGTTGATGGAAATACTGTACATTTGACTGGTCATGTTTATCGTTCTATAGGTTCATTTGCATAATGTACGTTTTTTTTATGTAGCTTAGGCCTACTGGTTGTATGAATATGGGATAGATCTTCCCACAACTGTCCCAGAGTCTGTTTGGGCTGTTTCTTTCTCGACAAGCTGACCAATATAATAGGTCAACTTTTCTACTATGGGGGATAGTAGATTGACATAGGCTCATAGACAACGCATCCATAAGGCTAGGGCAAGCTAAACTTTCCCTAAGTAAATTGTTAGCCTAATTAGCCTACCCTGTCTATACAGAAAGAAAGAAAATAATTCAAAATAGCCCACTAAAGCATAAATAAATTGTGGATTGATTTAAATCGCATTGCCTACAGTCAGAAGGAAAGGCAGTGCGTGCAAATTGGGCAGCGCTCGCTGCAAATACCAAGTAGATTATTGTTGAGTTGCAACTGTCAGTGAAAAGATGAAAGACCCAGCCAGGCATATCGCAATATTTCTAAATTGTATCGCAGGAAAACATCGTTCGGAAAGCAAATGGCTATTGCTGTAAAGAGTAGACAATGAAAAGACTAATCTGTCTTTTACTTATCAAAATTCTCAAATGAATTGAGCGTACAACAGAAGGCCTATAGCCTATCTTACTGGCACCAGCAGAGAACATCAGCCATAACCCTAGTCGACGCGCGCTGCGCATATTCACTTTTTATCATTGTTGGGTCAGTGCCACTTAAAAGTTAGTTTTTGGACAGTAATTTCCTCCTCCATTTTAGATGGACGCCATATTCTATTTGTGTCTCCCTTTCTCATAGGCCTATTATATGGACGACACTAATGTCTCCAGTCATATAAAGTGTAGTAGAATTGCATAAATGTGCTTTTCCCGCGCCTATAACCCAGTCCTCTACACTATACATGCTCAGCCATGCATTGAACAGTATTTTTTGTGAACAGTGATTTAAATATATTATTAGCATAAATTATGACTATCCAATCTACTGATCACATCACGAATAGTAAGCTATCTTACATAAGTCTGCAAATGCGATGATGCATGGAATGCTTTATTATAGAGGTGCATTTTTATGGGGGAAATTTGTTTCCCCAAACTTGAAAACTCACGCTCAGTCTATGCAATGGCTAGTGATTTTGCTGCTCGTTACTGGTCTTGTTGGCTGAGGAAAAGTCAATGCGGACAGTTATTCTAGCATCTTCAAAGTGTGCGGTCAGGACACACATCCCCGTATCCTCGACATGCATATTCTGTTAAGATAAATTACCATCATCTAAATGCGATTTCTGTCAATCTGACCACCGTGAGTTAGACTCTCTAATCAGGTTACGCACCCAATGCATATGGGTCTGGTACATTTCTGAAATGTCCGGTAAATGGAAATGCTGCCGGTCAAATGTCCAGCGCCACATTTTCATAACGGAAACCCTGGTGTAGCACCTTGAAGATCTCTATCCCTGACCACAAAACCCCGATCTCTTACCAATACATGTAACTAACTAACTAATCAGCTTCTGCCTCTTTTCACCCCTCACTAGCCCCCTATAGAGTTGTAGTGTTGACACACCTGTGTCCTCCTCTCCTGCCCCACCTCTCTCTACACACACACATTACCACACAGGAACACACACACTTATCTGACACCATCTCTGATCTTACCAGGGACCTCTCATCACCTCTCGCAACATGGGAAAGGTATTTTACACAGGTGCACACACACACACACACACACACACACAAACAGCATGTTTAAACTGAAGTAACAGTTGGTGTAAAAATAGGTCAGGGTGTTTCAGAGCGAGGCACAGGGGTGCCAGAGAGGATGTCGCTAACAGTTATGCCACCGGGCCAATCACCGAGCAGACATATGTATACTCCTCTCTCACTCTCTAGCTCTCTCTCTGTTTTTTATATCTCTCTCTTTACTCTCTCTCTCACTAACGTAGCTGATCCCATCAACCGCGGCGTGCCCATGTCTTCAGCAAGTGGGCACAGTGGATGATGTCATCTCCTTCTCTGTTGCCCTCTCTCCTTCCTCTCCTCCCTCAGTGTGACGCTCTGTTCCCTCTCTCCACGAAGAGGAGTGAGAGAGTGCCGCCCACTCTCGTTCTCTCTCTTCCCTACTCCCACGGCTTCCTGCTGCCTCCTAGAAGTCCTGAGTCAGCTCTCTCTATCTCTCTCTCTCTCTCTGTCTGTATCCTCCCGTCTGGTTAAGGATTCATGGTCCTACATTATCCAGCCACAGTCATTCAAACAAAGAGCAATAGGAAGATTCATGAAATAGGACAGAGAAAAAGTGACAGAGAGAGAGAGGAGATAGAGAAGAGAGAGTGAAGGTGGCTCTACGCAGATGTCTGAGACAGACAGTCTCTGCAGTCTGTGTGTGTGTGTGTGTGTGTGTGCGTGTCTGTGATAGTTGTTGATGGACAGAGTTGTCATGGTGATTGATGCCAGCGCTCAGCTCTCTGATGGTTTATGGTCTGGATTTACCAGAAACAGGCCTGTAACACTCACACACACACACACACACACACACACAGTAATAGCGAATCTACTGGTATCATTTAGAATTTCATCAAACTATTACAGCGCCAGGAAACAGTAACAAGGAAAAGGAAAGTGAGATATTCAACAACAACAATACAGCAAGACATCAATAACGTCATGATTACACTTTCTGTATCATCACTCCCAACCAACACTTCTCACTATGGACATGACTCTACCCCCATACCGCCTCAGAATCATTTAGTTTTTTTCAGGTCAGTTACTACTTTCTATACCTCCCCCTCCAGCGCGCACACACACACACACACACACACACACACACACACACACACACACACACACACACACACACACACACACACACAAGCACACCAACGCCTGGCGAGTGACATTGTTTGGCAGGCAGGCAGTGTGCGCTGGATCAGATTCATGGCCAGTGGTAATGGTAATGTAATAAAGCTGAGAGAGGCTGAATGACTGAGAGACCCAGGTGTGACTCTGTGGGGTCCTGGGAGAGGGGGGACAGGGGCGGGTTTGTGTATATGTGTGTGTATATGTGTGTGTGTGTGTGTGTGTGTGTGTGTGTGTGTGTGTGTGTGTGTGTGTGTGTGTGTGTGTGTGTGTGTGTGTGTATGTATATGTGTGTGTGTGTATGTATGTGTGTGTATGTATATGTGTGTGTGTGTGTGTGTGTGTATGTATATGTATGTGTGTGTGTGTGTGTGTGTGTGTGTGTGTGTGTGTGTGTGTGTATGTGTGTGTGTATGTATATGTGTGTGTGTGTGTGTGTGTGTATGTATATGTATGTGTGTGTGTGTGTGTGTGTGTGTGTGTGTGTGTGTGTGTGTGTGTGTGTGTGTGTATGTGTGTGTGTATGTATATGTGTGTGTGTGTGTGTGTGTGTGTGTATGTATATGTATGTATGTGTGTGTGTGTGTGTGTGTGTGTGTGTGTGTGTGTGTGTGTGTGTGTGTGTGTGTGTGTGTGTGTGTGTGTGTGTGTTTTGGCTCCCACCCAGAAACACAACATAAAGCCCCCTGTGACATGATGTCATGCTTTAACAGAGAGAGAGAGAGAGAGATGGAGAGAGAAGAGACAGAGATGGAGAGAGAGATGGAGAGAGAAGAGAGAGAGAGATGGAGAGAGAGATGGAGAGAGGAGAGAGAAAGATGGAGAGAGGAGAGGGAAGAGAGGAGAGAGGAGAGGGGAGATATGGAGAGAGAGATGGCGAGAGGAGAGAGAGAGAGATGGAGAGAGGAGAGGGGAGAGAGGAGAGGGGCGAGAGGATAGAGAGATGGAGAGATGGAGAGAGAGAGATGGAGAGAGGAGAGAGAGAGAGGGAGAGATGGAGAGGGGAGAGGGGAGAGAGGAGAGAGAGATGGAGAGAGCGAGATGGAGAGAGGAGAGAGAGAGAGAGGAGAGAGAGATGAGAGAGGAGAGAGAGAGGGGAGGGGAGGGGAGAGAGAGAGAGAGAGAGAGAGAGAGGGGAGAGAGGGAAAGAGGAGAGAGAGGGAGGAGGAGAGAGAGGAGAGAGAGATGGAGAGAGCGAGATGGAGAGAGGAGAGAGAGAGAGAGGAGAGAGAGATGAGAGAGGAGAGAGAGAGGGGAGGGGAGGGGAGAGAGAGAGAGAGAGAGGGGAGAGAGGAGAGAGGAGAGAGAGGGATGGAGGAGAGAGAGGAGAGAGAGATGGAGAGAGGACAGAGAGATGGAGAGAGAGAGAGGAGAGAGAGAGGGGAGAGATGAGAGAGAGGGATGGAGAGAGGAGAGAGAGATGGAGAGAGGAGAGAGATGGAGAGAGGAGAGAGAGAGAGGGAAAGAGGAGAGAGATGAAGAGGAGGAGAGAGAGAGATGGAGAGAGAGCGAGAGAGAGAGATGGAGAGAGAGATGGAGAGAGTAGAGAGAGGGATGGAGAGCGACCGAGAGAGAGAGAGAGAGAGAGATGGAGAGGGGAGAGGAGAGAGAGAGATGGAGAGGGGAGAGAGAGGGATGGAGAGAGGAGAGAGAGATGGAGAGAGGAGAGAGATGGAGAGAGGAGAGAGAGAGGGAAAGAGGAGAGAGATGAAGAGGAGGAGAGAGAGAGATGGAGAGAGAGCGAGAGAGAGAGATGGAGAGAGAGATGGAGAGGAGAGAGAGGGATGGAGAGCGACCGAGAGAGAGAGAGAGAGAGAGATGGCGAGGGGAGAGAGAGAGATGGAGAGGGGAGAGAGAGGAATGGAGAGCGGCCGAGAGAGAGAGAGAGAGAGAGAGAGAGAGAGAGAGAAATAGGGAAGGAGAGCGACCGAGAGAGAGAGAGAGAGAGAGAGAGAGAGAGGGGATGAATGGATGGATGGAGTGTGACCGAGAGAGAGAGAGAGAGAGAGAGAGAGAGAGAGGAGAGAGAGAGAGGGAGAGAGAGGGAGGATGAGATGGAATGGGAATGGAGGAGGAGAGCAACCGAGGAGAGAGAGATGAGAGAGGAGAGAGAGAGGAGAGGAGGAGAGATATGAGAGAGAGAGAGAGAGAGAGAGAGAGGGAGAGCAAGGGCATCTGCCCAGCTACAGTCCAAATCAAATCGACTACACACAACTGGATTCCCTTTGAGGCGTCAAGAGATATTTAAGACATTTACAAAATTGTTACAGTGAGAGCAAGCCAAAACCAGAACACACAAGACCGCCCAGTCACAGCAGAGAACAACAGCTGTGAACGAGGGAGGAGAGGCCAGAAAACACATTGTAGCTCTCTCTCTCTCTCTCTCTTCTCTTTCTTCCATCCATCATCCCTCTTATCATTACCGGCCATTAAACCATCGAGCTGTGATCCTCTCAGTGACATACAGACGGTGAAGGGAGAGAGCTAGGGACCTCACCACTGGAGCTGTGCAATCAAACGCAAAACACAGAGACAGGCATATACAAACACACAGACACAAACATACAGACAAACACACAGACACAAACATACAGGTAACATACAGACAAACACACAGACACAAACATACAGGTAACATACAGACAAACACACAGACAAACACACAGACACAAACATACAGACAAACACACAGACAAACACACAGACACAAACATACAGACAAACACACAGACACAAACATACAGGTAACATACAGACAAACATACAGACAAACACACAGACACAAACATACAGACAAACACACAGACACAAACATACAGACAAACATACAGACAAACATAGACACAAACATACAGACAAACACACAGACACAAGCATACAGACAAACACACAGACACAAACATACAGACAAACACACAGACACAAACATACAGACAAACATACAGACAAACATACAGACACAAACATACAAACACACAGACACAAACATACAGACACAAACATACAGACAAACACACAGACACAAACATACAGACAAACATACAGACACAAACATACAAACACACAGACACAAACATACAGACAAACATACAGACACAAACATACAGACAAACACACAGACACAAACATACAGACAAACACACAGACAAACATACTGACACAAAGATACAGACAAACACACAGACACAAACATACAAACAAACACACAGACACAAACATACAGACAAACACACAGACACAAACATACAGACAAACACACAGACACAAACATACAGACAAACATACAGACACAAACATACACAGACAAACACACAGACACAAACATACAAACAAACACACAGACACAAACATACAGACAAACATACAAACACACAGACAAACACACAGACACAAACATACAAACAAACACATAGACACAAACATACAGACAAACATACAAACACACAGACAAACACACAGACACAAACATACAAACAAACACACAGACACAAACATACAGACAAACACACAGACAAACATACAGACACAAACATACAAACACACAGACACAAACATACAGACAAACATACAGACACAAACATACAGACAAACACACAGACACAAACATACAAACAAACACACAGACACAAACATACAGACAAACACACAGACACAAACATACAGACAAACACACAGACACATACATACAGACAAACATACAGACACAAACATACACAGACAAACACACAGACACAAACATACAAACAAACACACAGACACAAACATACAGACAAACATACAAACACACAGACAAACACACAGACACAAACATACAAACAAACACATAGACACAAACATACAGACAAACATACAAACACACAGACAAACACACAGACACAAACATACAAACAAACACACAGACACAAACATACAGACAAACACACAGACAAACACACAGACACAAACATACAGACAAACACACAGACACAAACATACAAACAAACACACAGACACAAACATACAGACAAACACACAGACACAAACATACAGACAAACACACAGACACAAACATACAGACAAACACACAGACACAAACATACAGACAAACACACAGACACAGACATACACAGACAAACACACAGACACAAACATACACAAGCACAGATGCACAACACCAGCATATGGTATGTATAAATGCACAGACATCCAAACAGACACACATCCTTACCTGGACAACTGCACGCTCCCTCTGACCAGACTGCCGCCCTGCAGGAGGGAAACGTCAAAGCATCCTGTCAATGCAATGAAGAACGCTCTCAAGTCAAAGTGCTCCTTTATCAGATGTAAAAGTATGATATCACAAGGCAGGATTCCCCACTAACCATTCCCACACTCCATTTTGAATGGCCCCCTGCTGTTGCTGCAAAGCCCCGACCATGATGCCAACTGCAGGTTCACATCTCTAATGTTCGTTCAGGTGATACCAGGCTGGCAGCATACCGAGGCTGTGCCATGGTCGGCATCCTGCTGTGAATACAGAAGCATGTTAGTGGACTGACATTGTGGCAGAAGAGCCTAGAGGCCTGGCGTGACAAGCAAGCGCACATGTAGTCTGTCTGAGGAGCAATCACGGCGCTTACGAGACCATTACGGTTAATAGGTATCATGTTCAGTTGTTGTTATAGATTAACGCGCTCGTCCTGAGCATGTTACAACACCGTGCTTTCTCTGAGCATGTGTCAAGGGATTTCAAATTGTATTGTATTTTGACATTTTCTTCCCGGACTAGGCGTTTGCCTGCGATAGCTTTATCCATGTTTTCACACACATTTTTTGTTGCTGTTGCACGATACATGTAGTTATAACCTGATAATAACTCGCTCACGGGGTGCTCATTACTCAATGAGTAAAGTGTCGATCTATCCCCGAACGAAAAAAGATTGCAGTCAGACTGCAGTATAACGTATTACAGCTTGACGTGCAAAATGGTACGCAGCATCATCTGGATAAGTGTGCAACTAAAGTTAAACATTAACCTTCTGCTACCAGTTCTGTCAAGCCGTCTACACATATAGCTTGACCTATACGTTCCATAAATACACACTTCGGGTGGAGCTTTCCCCATTGAAGGTCAAGCCTAACTTACCTTTCCTTCCCATAACCTTGTCAAGATAAAACGTAAAAAATGTGAACTCTGATTGTCAACTTCACTCCCGAAAAGATGGGGCTACATTTTAGTCCATCTTCGCTCTGGAGTGGTGCAGCGGTCTAAGGCACTGCATCTCAGTGCTAGAGGCGTCACCACAGACCCTGGTTCAATTCCAGGCTGTATCACAATCGGCCGTGATTGGGCGTCCCAAAGGGAGGCACACAATTGGCCCAGGCCGTCATTGTAAATAAGAATTTGTTCTTATTAACTGACTTGCCTCGTTAAATAAAAGTCAAATACAAATAAAACAATATGTAGACCTGCGGCGTCCTCTAGTGGGGATAAAACAGTGGTTACCGAAATGGGCCAGGAGAGAAAGCGAAAGGAGAAAAAAATGACATTGAAAAAATCATAGAGATAGATGGAGGACTCATCACGTATATACCTCCTGCAATTGAGGGCTTTCACCATTTTAAAGTGGTCAACTTGGTTGGGATTTCTATGCGTTGGGAGCATTGTTGCTTTATGCCCTCCCAGACAACGTAGATTTTAACTTGTGAGTTTGGAGCAACCAGCCAATGAAGAAGAAGCAAATTGAATACTTTAAAATGGAGATGGCCTCAATGACGCTGGCTATGCTGTCACATACACTATAATGGCACATATACAAAGATCAGTCCTCTATCTTTCTCTATGGAAAACAATTCAAACGCCTTTCCTGGAAATTCTACGGAACCGCCACAACTTCACCACATGACATTTCAGAAAGAAAATGCGACACTCCTTCCCCGAACACTAGAAGGCCCAGATTTCATTCAATGGCCGCGGGTACTTAACCATTGATTAATATAATAGCACAGACACGACATTTTGTACCCTGGCACTACTGATGAACATACAACTCAGAGCGACTTGAAGGTTTTTTATTACGTTTTAGAAGAGAACCCTCAAGCAGCATATCAAATGACGGCATTCCCGTCACATCTCAACTCCTACTCGGTTCCCGTAAATCCATTCGACCTCATCAGGAACAAACACTTTCGATATTACTAATTGTGAAAAGATAAATACAGCTGGCAGAAGCAAAGCATGCAAATGCGTTGCTACTTTCCCTATCCATACGTCTGGTTGAAGGCTACCAATAGGAAACTTGTCATAAAGCTTGTTACATTGTAGCAGCATGTGTAATAGAGGGTTGCAACAACGTAGCCTAATTACCTGTTTGCGCGTGCATATTTCTCATGGGAGGTGCCGTTGCTGCTCTCATTGTTATAATACTGTAACATAAAAAACGGCTACGTAGCTTCTTTGCCCCAAATTACGTTAGTTCAGCCACGCAGCCCTCCAAAAACGTTCACAAAATTAAGTAATAGGTGAACAATGTTCCAAAAATCCATAATGCATTTGAAAATATCGGTTTGGCGAAACTACACGCAGATACATTATGAAATCCTTGCTTAGAGCGTTTAGAGAATCACCCATTGGCATGGCATTACGATCAGACTCTTCTTGTTACATATTCGAAAACCCGACCAGTAATTCTATATCTTGCATAGTCATATCGTCCTCCAAAATGAATGTACAGTCCTCTCAGAACTAAGAACTGAACATCCCTTTTCAAAATCGCCAATCCACATACGTCGTAGCTGCGTGCACCGCGCACAGGTTTGCCACAAGCATGTTCAATCCAAATACGCGTTTTTTATTTTTAGGAGGACACCAGGATCACAGCGATGGCTATTAGGAAATTGCGCAGTTCTTAATCCATTGAAACGTAGTCTCTCTCTCCCCCCCCTTCTCTGATGTAAATGCTCTTCTCTTCCTCCTCCCTCTTTCTTACCCTCTCTCTTTCATGCAGGTTCATTTTCGGGGAACCAGTCTTGGACATAAACTGCCCCGCCTCCCTACTCACTGGCAAACACACACTATATGACTTGCCGAAATTCCATTAGACCCATATTTTTCCGTTCAGTGTTTGCTCAGTCATTTCTTCTATAGTTTAAACTGGACATATTTAATATAAGTCCATGAGAGCCACTCGAAGATATACAACGTTATTTTATATAGTGATGTTTTTTACAATAATGACTTCCTTTGGATAAAAGGCCATTTCACCACGGTGGACAATAATATTAGTTTACTATACATACTGTCAAGGGTCAGCACATTGAATGTTTCCAATACATTTCTCTAGGAAGTTAGTGGGGGTCGTTTTACAGCGTTTAATGGAATAAGCAGATGGGAAATGTTTGCTTCAAACAGTGAATGCCTCCTAGAAATACCAGAGAAGTGAAATGACTAGACTAGTTGAAAGTGCTTTTTTTGAATGTATTGTTTACTATTGACCCTTCGAGATCCAAACACAAACCCTCTTCAGAAAGGGTAATGCATTATTTACTGTAGGCACTATACATTATTAGTGTTTCCATCACAATTGAAGACAATTTCCTTATCTTTCAACAAACATATTGTTTCAACCTAAGGCAATGCTTTCCAATACAACACTGCCTCAGAAGAACTTAGAAGAAGCCTATTTGAATTTGAATGGCATGTTGCTATGAGTACCCCAACAACTAGTAATACACACACACACACACACACACACACACCGCCATCACAACACACACCAGACCTGGGCCGGCCAACATAAAGAGACCCTTAACGGTCTGAGGAAGTCTACGTCTCTTTCAGGACATTCCCGCCTGAATACGGCCTTGAACTGAAGGGAGGCTCTCATTCCCTCAATCAACCTTCACTCCTTCACTCACTCCTTGCCTCCCTCGTTCCTTCCCCTCCATCACAACTGTTTCTTCTGTTTCACTCTTTCTCCCCAGTCCCTCTCTTGTTTCTCCCGTCCTTTGAATAACTTTGGGTTGACGCCTTTATAGTGTGTGTGTGTGTGTGTGTTTGTTTGTTCATTTGTATGCTCCTCCCTTCACTTTGGTAAAATGTGTATTAGCATACAAATGTCCTTTATCTTCCCATGATTAAGCACATTGTGTGAGTCATAGGAGGTTGGTGGAACCTTAATTGGGGAGGACGGGCTCGTGGTAATGGCTGGAGCAGAATGAGTGGAATCCTATCAAATACATCATGTGTTTGATGCCCTTCCATTCGCTCCGTTCCAGCCATTATTATGAGCCGTCCTCCCCTCAGCAGCCTCCACTGGTGTGTGTGTGTGTGTGTGTGTGTGTGTGTGTGCGTGCGTGCACACGTGCGTGTAGGAGTGGCTTCCCATCCTGCCATAAAATGTGACACTCAGACATTTGAGCACTTTGCCAATCCTACAAACACACACAGATAAAGGTCATTACACACGGAAGACACACTAACACACTCAGACATTCACCACATCCAGATGTTCCTAAGGAATATAAAGCAAAGGCTCTACAGTGGATGAACGTCTGTGTGTGTGTGGTTTACAGTACAGCAATTCCTCAGAGAGTTAGTGGAAACATCATTATCAGCATCATCAGTATTATTATCCAGCACTCCTAGCCATTCCCCAAACTACCTCAAATCAGTATGTGTGATCTTCGACAGCAGCGGGGTCTGGGTCGCTGTGTGTCCTGCCCCCGTACCCTTCCTAACCACTGCTGAGTGAGTGTCAGTACTGTGTGATCTCCGACAGCAGCGGGGTCTGGGTCGCTGCGTGTCCTGCCCCCGTACCCTTCCTAACCACTGCTGAGTGAGTGTCAGTACTGTGTGATCTCCGACAGCAGCGGGGTCTGGGTCGCTGCGTGTCCTGCCCCGTACCCTTCCTAACCACTGCTGAGTGAGTGTCAGTCTGTGTGATCTCCGACAGCAGCGGGGTCTGGGTCGCTGCGTGTCCTGCCCCCGTACCCTTCCTAACCACTGCTGAGTGAGTGTCAGTCTGTGTGATCTCCGACAGCAGCGGGGTCTGGGTCGCTGCGTGTCCTGCCCCCGTACCCTTCCTAACCACTGCTGAGTGAGTGTCAGCACTGTGTGTGCTATGCGCTAGTATAAATAGTGTTCGTGAAGTAAATATGGTTATTATTATTACGGTTCTAGTCTTCTGCGATGCAAACAAGTATACAAAAAAAATACAGATATACAATTATGCAACAAAAGGGAAGAAAATAATTTGAAAATAATTAGGAAAACAAATAAATGCAAGAATAAGTCATGAAATGTATGGTATGTCTGGCTGGTTTGAGAATGATGAGTCTCATGTCTACACAATATTATTTCCAACAAGCGGCTCCCATATTTTGTATTATTGTTTTTTAAATTTGCAGTTTTATTTTATAGATATCTTTTCCATTAAATACGTTTCTTTCACTCTACAAGTCCACTCTTCCATAGTAGGACCATCTTTATTTAACCAATGTGCTGTAACACATTTCTTTGCCGCGGACGAGTATATTTAAGAGGTAGGCATTTTGAAACCAAGGATTACTCCAAGTATGGGTTCTTTGCAAGGGAACATTTAAATATATTGTTTACAAAGTCAAAAACATAATTCCAGAATGTAATCATTGTAGGACAAGACCTAGTGTGTGTGTGTGTGTGTGTGTGTGTGTGTGTGTGTGTGTGTGTGTGTGTCTGAATAATTACCAGGAAATAATTACGAGGGAGAGAGTGTCTATTAATTACGGTGTGTTCAAGTTTCAAGTTTCTGTTTAAAGTTTTATTATTCATATGTGAGGGATACTTGCAGGTTCCTTCTGGACAATGCAACAGCAATAAGAAATAATAAAAGATAAGAATATGAACATAAAATGGCTCAGTAGAATAGAGTAAACATTTTAGCATAAGTATAATACAGGAAGGCACAATTTATAGTCCAATATTTACAAATATTTGGGGGAAGGGGGGATTGGTGGGCAAGTGTTTAGCAATCATAATATGAGTCTGGTTGCAGCAGTTGTGATGTGTGTGTAGCATGAATGTACTGTATATGTGAGTGTGTGTGTGTGTGTAGACGTGTATATGTTTGTGTGGGTGTGTGTGTGTGTGCGTGTGTGTGTGTGTGTGTGTGTGTGTGTGTGTAGACGTGTATATGTTTGTGTGGGTGTGTGTGTGTGTGTGTGTGTAGACGTGTATATGTTTGTGTGTGTGCGTGTGTGTGTGTGTGTGTGTGTGTGTGTGTGTGTGTAGACGTGTATATGTTTGTGTGGGTGTGTGTGTGTGTGTGTGTGTGTGTGTGTGTGTGTGTAGACGTGTAAATGTTTGTGTGGGTGTGTGCATGAGTGAGAGCATGTGTACTAAGGTGCGGAGAATCAGAGCAGGACAGTCCAGTTCAAGTGTTCAGCAGTCTACTTACTACTGTGTAGATACACACTGTCTGTGTGTGACTGGGTGTGTGTCTGTGTGTGTGTCTGCCTCTGTTGTATTGTTGAGAGCTCTTCCAGCAGGGTAAAAGGGGTCACAGTGGAAAGAGTGATGTTGTGTTGATACTGTTGTTATATTAGGAAGTGAATCATGAGAAGTTGAAATTGGAGAGAGGAGTGTGTCAGTCCTTGATATAAACATGTCAGTCAAACCCCAAAGAGCCAATTGCAGTTATAAATTCTATTCAAATTATTTACAAAATATTAGAATCATTTGCCGTCATTTCAGCTCATTTTTTTTGAAGGGATTAGAATATTTTCTAAATGATAAAACCCTGAGATAAAAAGAAAATAACATTCTATGGATAATTCAAAAGGCACCTTGTGGAGTATGTTTGTGTTTTACCTAAGAAAGAGTATAGTGCTCATTAGTAAAGTGTGATTCAGAGATGTTAAAGGTGGTGCGTACTTTGTGTTTGTGTGTGTATGAGTGTGTGTGTGTGTGATCGCGTTGTGCTGGCATGCAGAGGACAGATGAAGCCGGTGATGTAATGTCTGTGTCCTGTCTATGTCTCGTGTGTGTGTGTGCGTGTGTGTGTGTGTGTGTGTGTGTGTGTGTGTGTGTGTGTGTAGCCCCTTAGCTGTCCAGACTCATGAGCAGAACGGTTCCTCTTGATCCAGTGGTCAAAAGGCATATCTCCAGAATTGAGGTCCACCCCCATCACAAAGGAGGGTCTGCCCCCCCCCCCCACCCCCGACCACACTGGGAAGTAGTAGCACGGACATACATGGGAGATAGACAGGACACAGCAACCTGGTCTCAGAGCATTTCCTATTATTATGTACGTGTTATTTAGTATGATATGATACATTTGGTATGGTTACATAAGACAGATGGTTACTTAAGCCATAAATGAAAGGGTGGGGGTGGTTGCGAGTCACGGACAACTCTAGCATTTTAGCTAATTAGCAACTTTTCAACTACTTACTACTTTTTAGCATGTTAGCTAACCCTTCCCCTGACCTTAACCCTTTAACCTAAATTCTAAACTTAATCCTAACCCACGTTAGCGAGCTAGCTGACGTTAGCCACCTAGCCAACATATGAACTCATTTAGGCTTGACTAAACAAAGGGGGTGAATACTTATGCAACAATTACATTTTAGTTATCACATTTGTATTCATCTTTAGAAAATTGTTCTTCCACTTCTATATTACAGAGCATTTTGAGTAGATTGTTGACAAAAAAAAGTTCATCCATTTTAATTTCAGGTTGTAACACAATAATATGTGGAGAAGTCTAAGGGGGTGAAAACTTATGCAAGGCACGGTACCAGTAAACTATCAGAGTTCTGTAAACTTTTAAGGATTTTAGGTCATTTTCATAACATGAAAAGTAGAATGACAATGCAGTAAAACATCCTAAATGTAACTCATCAACCAAGTGAATATCATTGGTGTTTAATTCGAGGGTTTCGTTTCAGCATGAAATATACTTAATCTTTTTTACGCGCTTTTATTTATTTTACTATGTCAATGTGTATTTATTGTAAATGGTTTGGTGTCAAACTAGTTGCAGATGTGTAAAAAGTCAATAGTCGGAAGAGTGTTAATTCCAAATTATGTCATTGTTGATTCAATTCTTTTATTTGGTTAATTAGGCTATTTTCTCTTGAACCATATGGTCTATCTACTAGAAACTCATGGACAATATGGACAGATATTAAGATTAAGAAAAAGTAATATTTTATATGAATAATTTGTTTTAAGTTATTAAAGTTTCCATAGATTGCCCAAAATGGCCTGATAATTACTGAAATTACTGAAGTCTGGTAACCGTATAAATGCTTCCAGTTCTCTGCTGCCAATGACTGGAATGAATTGCAAAAATCACTGAAGTTGGAGACTTATATCTCCCTCACTAACATTAAACATCAGCTATCTGATCAGCTGTAAACAGCCCATCTGTAAATAGCCCATCAAATCTACCTACCTCATCCCCATATTGTTTTTATTTACTTTTTGCTCTTTTGCATACCAGTATTTCTACTTGCACATCATCATCTGCTCATCTATCACTCCAGTGTTAATTTGCTAAATTGTAATTACTTCGCTACTATGGCCCATTTATTGCCTTACATCCTCACGCCATTTGCACACACTGTATATAGACTTTTTTTCTACTGTGTTATTGACTGTACGTTTGTTTATTCCATGTGTAACTCTGTGTTGTTGTTTGTGTCGCACTGCTGTGCTTTATCTTGGCCAGGTCGCAGTTGTAAATGAGAACTTGTTCTCAACTGGCCTACCTGGTTAAATAAATAAAGGTGAAATATATATTTTTTTTAAATATAAAAATAACCTTGGTAAATTACCGATAGTTTTGTAACCCTAGTCTTGCTCAAGGTCAAAATGGCAGTAGGGGATGGCACTAACCATGGGTGTAGTATCTTTCATATATACTGAATAAAAATATAAATGCAACATGCAACAATATTAAAGATTTTCTCAATTACAGTTCATATTAGGAAATCAGTCAATTGAAAGAAATTCATTAGGCCCTAATCTATGGATTTCACATGACTGGGAATACAGATATGCATCTGTTGGTCACAGATGCCTTAAAGAAAAAGGTATGGGTGTGGATCAGAAAACCAGTCAGTATCTGGTGTGACCACCATTTGCCTCATGCAGTGCGACACCTCTCCTTCACATAGAGTTGATCAGGCTGTTGATTGTGACCTGTGGAATGTTGTCCCACTCCTCAATGGCTGTGGGAAGTTGCTGGAGATTGGCGGGAACTGGAACATGCTGCCGTACACATTGATCCCAGAGCATCCCAAACATGCTCAATGGGTGACATGTCTGGTGAGTATGCAGGCCATGGAAGAACTGGGACATTTTCAGCTTCCAGGTATTGTGTACAGATCCTTGTGACATGGGGCCGTGCATTATCATACTGCAAAATGAGCTGATGGTGGAGGATGATTGGTATGACAATGGGTCTCAGGATCTCATCACGGTATCTCTGTATTCAAATTGCCATCGATAAATGTCCATAGCTTATACCTGCCCATACCATAACCCCACCGCCACCATGGGACACTCTGTTCACAACGTTGACATCAGCAAACCGCTCGCCCACACAACGCCATAGACGTGGTCTGCGGTTGTGAGGTCGGTTGGCTATACTGCCAAATTCTCTAAAAAACGATGTTGGGGAGGCTTATGGTAGAGAAATTAACATAAAATTATCTGACAACAGTTCTGGTGGACATTCCTGCAGTCATAATGACAATTGCACGCTCCCTTTAAACTTGACACTGTCTGATTAGGATGAATAATATCTGACAATACTTTTTTAATACATTTTTTTTTAAGGGTCAGTCTGTTATATCTGGAGTATTTCTCCTGTCTTATCCGGTGTCCTGTGTGAATTTAAGTATGCTCTCTCTAATTCTCTCTTTCTCTTTCTTTCTTTCTCTCTCTCAGAGGACCTGAGCCCTAGGACCATGCCTCAGGACTACCTGGCATGATGACTCCTTGCTGTCCCCAGTCCACCTGGCCGTGCTGCTGCTCCAGTTTCAACTGTTCTGCTTGCGGCTATGGAACCCTGACCTGTTCACCAGACATGCTACCTGACCCAGACCTGCTGTTTTCAACTCTCTAGAGACAGCAGGAGCGGTAGAGATACTCTCAATGATCGGCTATGAAAAGCCAACTGACACTTACTCTTGAGGTGCTGACTTATTATTATTATTTGACCATGCTGGTCATTTATGAACATTTGAACATCTTGGCCATGTTCTGTTATAATCTCCACCCGGCACAGCCAGAAGAGGACTGGCCACCCCTCATAGCCTGGTTCCTCTCTAGGTTTCTTCCTAGGTTTTGGCCTTTCTAGGGAGTTTTTCCTAGCCACCGTGCTTCTACACCTGCATTGCTTGCTGTTTGGGGGTTCAGGCTGGGTTTCTGTACAGCACTTTGAGATATCAGCTGATGTAAGAAGGGCTTTATAAATAAATTTGATTTCATTTGATTTGAAACATGAGACCAACATTTTACATGTGGTATTTATATATTTTTTCAGTGTGCTGTGCTTGATTCAGCTAGCTGTGCTTGATTTAGCTTCCCTGGCGCAATGGAATCAATGAAATAGTCCCAAAAGTGCAAGTTATTTCCACAAATCAATGCCTAGCATATCTTCTAGCAGGCTAACACAATCTCGTGGTACGCAGGAGATCTGGACTTGAACCCACCCTGTCGGTAACACCAGCAACCATCTGACTCACTTCCAGCAGATTTTACAACAATAAAAATTGACTTTTATTTTCAATACCCCTTATGAATAATGTTGAATAAATGTGTTATGAATGTTGTATGACTGGCTTCATAAAAGTGTTATGATAGTCTTTTGTACGGCTTCATATAAGGTGTTACACAATTTTGAAAACGACATCTATTTTGAAAATATGTCTTCATATAATGTTCTTTGTCCGTCCAGTTGCTGCTGCTCTGTATAGTTTAGCTTCCAAGCCTCTCAGTCTTTCCACTTCTGCAGCTTTGAGCTTCACCTCCAGTGCTGCTAACTTATCTGATGTACCTTCATTCTCTTGCCTCAGTTTGTCTACTTTTGGTCCCTGCTCCTTCAGTTCTGTCTTTGTGTCACCGAGGTCCGCTTCCAGGGTTACCATCTTAGAGTTGAGGTCGGTTTTCAGAGTTGAAATCTTCGAGTCCAGTAGAGTTTTCAGAACTTATTCTTGGAGAGCTCCCTGACATCCTTGGAGAGCTCTTTGGTCTTGGCCATGGTGGAGGGTTTGGAATCTGATTGATTGATTGCTTCTGTGGACAGGTGTCTTTTATACAGGTAACAAGCTGAGATTAGGAGCACTCCTTTTAACAGTGTGCTCCTATTCTCAGCTCGTTACCTGTTTAAAAGACACCCGAGAGCCAGAAATCTTTCTGATTGAGAGGGGGGTGAAATACTTATTTCCCTCATTAAAATGCAAATCAATTTATAACATTTTTGACATGCGTTTTTCTGGATTTTTTTGTTGTTGTTCTGTCTCTCACTGTTCAAATAAACCTACCATTAAAATTATAGACTGATCATTTCTTTGTCAGTGGGCAAACGTACAAAATCAGCAGGGGACCAAATACTTGAAATCCAGACCTGTTTCGTGTTCACATTCCACTCCTTGTATTCCATGTCATATGCCAAACACGACAAGGAATGGAAAAGATTGGAACGTTAGCACAAGCAGACTGGTACCCAGGCTCAGTGTTGTAAAGTACTTTAGTAAAAATACTTTAAAGTATTACTAAATACGTTTTTTGGGATATGTGTACTTAACTATTTATATTTTTGACAACTTTTACTTTTATTACACTACATTCCTTAAGAAAGTAATGTACTACATACAATTTCCCTGATACCCTAAAGTACTTGACTTGTTACATTTTGAATGCTTAACAGGACAGGAAAATGGTCTAATTCACACACTTATCAAGACAACATCCCTGTCATCCCTACTGCTTCTGACCTGGCGGATTCACTCAACACATGCTTCGTTTGTAAATTATGTCTGAGTGTTGGAGTGTGCCTGTCACGTCCTGACCAGTAAAGGGGTCATTTTGTTATTGTAGTTGGTCAGGACGTGGCAGGGGTGTGTTTGTTTTGTGTTGTTGGGTTTTTTGGGTACTGTTCTACGTCATCTATTTCTATGTGGTTATCTAGTTGTTCTATTTCTATGTGCAGGGTTTTGGTTTGGCCTTCAATTGGAGGCAGCTGTTCTTCGTTTCTTCTAATTGGAGGCCATATTTAAGTAGGGGTTTTCAGCTTGTGTTTTGTGGGTGGTTGTTTCCATGTATTGTCTGTGTACCTTACAGGACTGGTTTCGTCATGCTTTTGTTCAGTGTTCATTTCTTTAATAAACAAGAAGATGATTCACATACCCGCAGCATCTTGGTCCCATCACTACGACGAGTGTGACAGTGCCCCTGGCTATCCGTAAATAAAAACTAAAAAGAATTTGTGCCATCTGGTTTGCATAATATAAGTAATGTGATTTGATTTATACTTTTACTTTTGATACTTAAGTATATTTTAACAATTCCATTTACTTTTGATACTTAAGTATATTTAAAAACAAATACTTTACTCAAGTAGTATTTTACTGGGTGACTTTCACTTTTACTAGAGTCATTTTCTATAAATGTATCTTTACTTTTACTCAAGTATGACAATTGGGTACTTTCCCCACCACTGCCCAGGCTATATGGCACCCTTAGGGAAGACATTTCACCAGACATAATGAGGTAACATTCAAAGAAAAACTGTGACCCATATGAGTGACCTTTATTTTAACTTGAATTGTCTACTCATGAAAAGAAGTTCAACGTTGCATCAACAAGTCATCAAGAATTTCTCAAGACTGGGGAAAAGTAAGGAAAAGCTGCACACTAATGGCTCCAATTAGTTAAATAAACCAACGTGTCGACAGCTAAGCTGCCTGAATCAGGGTTTAATCGTCTCATGACAGAGGGAAATGTGGCATTGTGCTATGTGCTTCACATAGGAAAGATCAGGAAGCCACTGAAGGACCGGAATGCCAGATAATACCGGTCGGCTTCCAGTTGGACTAGTCGACCTGCCATGCAGATAGTAACAGTCGGCCAGCCATATAGTCCGGCTTAGACAGTACACAAGTTCAAGAAGTTGACAAACACATTCAAATCAAATTTTATTTGGGATGGAGGGAAAGAGAGGGAGAGAGATAGAGAAACAGAGGGAGAGAGAGCAACAGCTGCTTATGGTATACACGTACACACACCGAATACAACAGGTGTAGACCTTACCATGAAATGTTTACTTACAAGCCCAGCCCTTAACCAACAATGCAGTTTTAAGAAAATATTTGCGAAATAAACTAAAGTAAAAAAATGTGTACATGTAGGTAGGGGTAAAGTGACTATGCATAGATAATAAACAGTGAGTAGCAGCAGTGTAAAAACAAGGGGGGAGGGATCAATGCAAATAGTCTGGGTGGCCATTTGATGAACTGTTCAGCAGTTTTATGGCTCGGGGGTAGAAGCTGTTAAGGAACCTTTTGGACCTTTTAGCCATGTCATTCTCTTTTCTGTTATGTTTCTCCAGGTAATCCAAATCCAAACTTAAACAGTGACATTGTTTGACAGTTAATGCTTACATCTAATCATTTGCAGCAGGTAGGGAATATATTCAAATGTCCTTTGACCTTGTGTGTGTCTTTCTGGACGTCAGTAAGAGTGTGGAGTACAGCCAGAAGACTATGGATGAGGCCCTGCAGAAGGTGAAGCGAACTAGGGCTGACCAAGCAGGTACACAGATCATTCAGCCTTTAAAATGTACACTACATGACCAAAAGTATGTGGACACATGCTTGTCGAAGATCTCATTCCAAAATCATGGGCATTAATATGGAGTTGGTCCCCCCTTTGCTGCCATAACAACCTCCACTTTTCTAGGAAGGCTTTCCAGTAGATGTTGGAACATTGCTGCGGGGTTCCATAGCACTAAGGAACCTAGCCCGAACCATGGAAACCCATTTCATGAAGCTAGCGAATAGCAGTTCTTCTGCTGATGTTACTTCCAGAGGGAATTTGGAACTCGGTAGTGAGTGTTGCAATTGAGGACAGATGGATTTTATGCGCTATGTGCTTCAGCACTCGCAGGTCCCATTCTGTGAGTTTGTGTGGCCTACCAATTCGAGGCTGAGCCTAGACATTTCCATTTCACAATAACAGCACTTACAGTTAACCAGGGCAGCAATAGCAGGGCAGAAAGTTGATCAACTGACTTGTCCAGCCGGCTGTCCAGGTATGTAGGTCTGGCAGGCAAGGTAGGTAGTTCTGGTCAGCCGGCCAGATAGGTCCGGCCAGGTAGGTAGATCCGGCCAGATAGAACCGGTCGGCCGGCCAGATACGTCCAGCCAGGTACGTAGGTAGGTAGGTCCGGCGGGCCGGGTAGGTTCAGCCGCCCAGGTTGTTAGGTCCAGCCGGACCTCTTCACCCCCGTCTCCATGGTCAGGCTTCTCACCTAACGTTACCTCTTCACTCCCGTCTCCATGGTCAGGCTTCTCACCTAACGTTACCTCTTCACCCCCGTCTCCATGGTCAGGCTTCTCACCTAACGTTACCTCTTCACTCCCGTCTACATGGTCAGGCTTCTCACCTAACGTTACCTCTTCACCCCCGTCTCCATGGTCAGGCTTCTCACCTAACGTTACCTCTTCACCCCCGTCTCCATGGTCAGGCTTCTCACCTAACGTTACCTCTTCACTCCCGTCTCCATGGTCAGGCTTCTCAGCTAACGTTACCTCTTCACCCCCGTCTCCATGGTCAGGCTTCTCACCTACGTTACCTCTTCACCCCCGTCTCCATGGTCAGGCTTCTCACCTAACGTTACCTCTTCACCCCCATCTCCATGGTCAGGCTTCTCACCTAATGTTACCTCTTCCCCCCCGTCTCCAGGGTCAGGCTTCTCACCCATCATTACCTCTTCGTTATCGTTCATGGGACGTGCTGCTGTAACTGGCAAGCTGTCTTTCCAGAGCGCGCGCTGATGCTGTAACTAGTAAGTTGGTTGTCTCCTCTTTCTTCAGTCGCTGCATTCTGTTGTTATGTAAACGATTTGCTGAGCCTTGGATACCGCCAGTATTGCTCCAAACGCGCATCACTCATTCGCTTACAGCCAGTAGTGATCCAAAGCCCCACCTCCTTCACCCAAACTTTTCTCATCGGATCTACACAAATCACGTAGGTCACCTATTTTGGATTCAAAACGGCGAATTTCACCGAAAGGTGACAAGTTTGCATCCCTGCAATTAAGAAGGTTTGCAATGAGTTGGACCGCAGAGTGGAGGAAAATTAGCCAACAACTGCTCAGCAAATGTGGGAACTCCTGCAAGACTGTTGGAAAAGCATTCCAGTTGAAGCTGGTTGAGAGAGTGCCAAGAGTGTGCAAAGCTGTCATCAGGGCCAAGAGTGGCTACTTTGAAGAATCTAAAATCTAAAATATGATTCCCTGTGTGTTATTTCATAGTTTTGATGTCTTCACTATTATTCTACAATGTAGAAAATAGTCAAATAGGTGTGTCCAAACGTTTGACTGGTACTGTAGCTAACTGGCTGGCCGGACCTACCCATCTGGACGGCTGGACCTGACAAATTGAAAACCCTAGTCATTGGCAACTCCATTACCCGCAATATTAGACTTAAAAATAATCATCCAGGGATCATACATTGTTTACCAGGGGTAAGAGCTACCGACGTAAATGCTGATCTAAAGATGGTGCTGGCTGAGGCTAAAAAGAAAAACCCTTGAATGAGTACATTAGGTGTGTCCAAACTTTTGACTGGTACTGTAGCTAACTGGCCGGCTGAACCTAGCTGTCTGGCCGGCCAGCCGGACCTAGCTATCTCGCCGGCCAGGCCATACGGACTTAGCTAACTGGCCGGTCTTAGCTATCTTGCTAGCCGACCGGAACACGCTAACTGGCCGGCCGGCCGGTCCTAGCTATCTGGCCGGCCGGACGGCCCTACCTATCTGGCCGGCGACTGGACCTAGCTAACTGGCCGCCGGTTAAGCTATCTGGCTGGCCGGCTTGAACAAGCTAACTGGCTAACCGATTGCACCTAGCTGTCTGGTCGGACCTAGCTAATTGCCGGCCGGCCAGCCGGACCTAGCTAACTTTTCAGCTGGACCTAGCTATCTGGCGGGCAGGATGGAGGGACTTAGCTATCTGGTCTCAGGTCTCTCCTCCACCCGTTACGGGGTCTGAGCCGCCGAAGATTCCCACCATTAGGTCTGACAAATTAAAAACCCTAGTCATTGGCGACTCCATTACCCGCAATATTAGACAAAAAATAATAATCTAGTGATCATACATTATTTACCAGTGTAACAATGTACGCTGAGAGTTGGGAAGCAAGTTCAGGGAGTGAATACATTTAATAAATAAATGAAACAAACATGTAACACAAACAGCGCACCGACATGGAACAGGAACATTGATGACTGGGGAAGAAACCATAAGGAGTGACATATATAGGGCAGGTAATCAAGGAGGTGATGGAGTCCAGGTGAGTGTCATTATGCGCGAATGCACGTAATGCTGGTGACAGGTGTGTGCCTTAACGAGCAGCCTGGTGACAGGTGTGTGCCATAAACGAGCAGCCTGGTGACCTAGAGGCCGGAGAGCGAGCACACGTAACAACCAGGGGGAAGACCTACCGACGTAAACGTCGATCTGAAGATGGTGCTGGCTGAGGCTAAAACTGGCGAGTGTAGATGGTATAGGGATATTGTTATCCACATCGTCACCAACGATGTTAAGATGAAACAGTCAGAGGTCACCAAGCGCAACATAACTTCAGCGTGTAACTTAGCTAGAAAGATATCAAATCAAATCAAATGTATTTATATAGCCCTTCTTACATCAGCTGATATCTCAAAGTCCTGTACAGAAACCCAGCCTAAAACCCCAAACAGCAAGCAATGCAGGTGTAGAAGCACGGTGGCTAGGAAAAACTCCCTAGAAAGGCCAAAACCTAGGAAGAAACCTAGAGAGGAACCAGGCTATGAGGGGTGGCCAGTCCTCTTCTGGCTGTGCCGGGTGGAGATTATAACAGCACATGGCCTAGATGTTCAAATGTTCATAAATGACCAGCATTGTCAAATAATAATAATCATAGTAGTTGTCGAGGGTGCAACAAGTCAGCAACACAAGAGTAAGTGTCAGTTGGCTTTTTCATAGCCGATCTTTGAGAGTATCTCTACCGCTCCTGCTGTCTCTAGAGAGTTGAAAACAGCAGGTCTGGGACAGGTAGCACGTCCGGTGAACAGGTCAGGGTTCCATAGCTGCAGGCTGAACAGTTGGAACTGGAGCAGCAGCACGGCCAGGTGAACTGGGGACAGCAAGGAGTCATCAAGCCAGGTAGTCCTGAGGCATGGTCCTAGGGCTCAGGTCCTCCGAGAGAGAGAAAGAAAGAAAGAGAAAGAGAGAATTAGAGAGAGCATATTTAAATTCACACAGGACACCGGAAAAGACAAGAGAAATACTCCAGATGTGACAGACTGACCCTAGCCCCCCGACACATAAACTACTGCAGCATAAATACTGGAGGCTGAGACAGGAGGGGTCAGGAGACACTGTGGCCCCATCCAATGAAACCCCCGAACAGGGCCAAACAGACAGGGCCAAACACTTTGCCAAAGCACAGCCTCCACACCACTGGAGGAATATCTCCAACCACCAACATACCATCCCGGGATAAGGCCGAGTATAGCCCACAAAGATCTCCGCCACGGCACAGCCCAAGGGGGGGCACCAACCCATATGTTGGCTTTCAGTATTTATCTCTGGCCCCCTTCCAGATAGGGGGAGTGATGAGCTCTACAGCAGACTCTAGAACACAACTTAATCACTGGTTGAAAACTGTTTTCTGCCCCTCCCAAAAGATAGAAATGGTAGATAAATGGCCCTCGTTCTGGGACCCCCACAAACAGGACCAAGCCTGGCCTGCTGAGGAGTGACAGACTCCATCCAACTGGAGGGGTGCTCTCATATCCTCTAGCTCCACAATGAGAGAGGGTGCAGGCCAGGCACCAGGCTGTTAGCCAGCCTGCCAGCTTAGTGGAGTCTGCCACTAGCACAGTCAGTGTAGTCAACCCAGCTATCCCCATTGAGACCGTGTCTGTGTCTCGAACTAGGTCAGGCAAAACTAAACATGTCGGTGTTCGCCTTAGCAATCTCTCTGGAATAAAGACCTCCTCCATTCCTGTTATTATTGAACGAGATTGTGATAATACCTCAAATCTCAAAATAGGACTACTTCATGTTAGATCCCTCATTTCTATGGCAGTCATAGTAAACGAACGAATCACTGATCATAACCTTGATGTGATTGGCCTGACTGAAACATGGCTCAAGCCTGATGAATTCAGTGTGTTAAATGAGGCCTCTCCTCCTGGTTACGCTAGTGACTATATCCCCTGCACATTTTTTTTCAACCTTTATTTAACTAGGCAAGTCTGTTAGGAACAAATTCTTATTTTACAATGACGGCCTACCCCGGCCAAACCCTCCCCTAACCCGGATGACGCTAGGCCAATTGTGCGCCACCCTATGGGACTCCCAATCAAGGCCAGTTGTGATACTGCCCGGGATCAAACCAGGGTCTGTAGTGATGCCTCTAGCACTGCGATGCAATGCCTTAGACCGCTGCGCCACTTGGGAGCCCGGCGATGGGGTGCTGGCCGAACACCTCAGGGTGCTCCGTAGCTGGAAGGTGGGTCCATCCTGGGGGATGTTGTAGCAGGTGAGGAGAGAGGAGAGACTAGAGAGAGAACCATACTGTTAGCACTACATAACCCTAACCCCTAACCCTATAAGAGGACTGGGGCCTGTCCTGGGGGATGTAGTAGGTGGGAGAGGAGAGTCTACAGGGGAGAGAGGAGAAGACTGTAAACTAGGAAACACTTGTGTAGGTCTGGGTGTTTGAGAAGTATAATTCCACTCTTGGAGGGCAGTGGCTGTAATAATACTTGTGGCCACTGGGTGGTGCTCACGGTCTTTGGTCTTTCAGAGCTTCTGGAGGTTGTACCTGGAAGACGAGCTTCCCCTCTCGACCAGGTCTCCCTTGGGAAAATCTAATTTTATTTGTCACATGATTCGTAAACAAAGGGTGTAGGCTAACAGTAAAATGCTTACTTACCGGCCCTTTCCAACAATGCAGAGAGAAAAAAAGGAGAAATAATCGACGGGCTACCAGTATTGAGTCGATGTACAGGGGTACGAGGTAATTGAGGTACATATGTACATATAGGTAGGGATAAACTAGGCAACAATTGTAGCAATTGTAAATGAGAACTTGTTCTCAACTTGCCTACCTGGTTAAATAAAGGTGAAATAAATAAATAAAAAACAGGATAGATAATAAACAATAACAGCAGCATAAGTGATGAGTCAAAAGTTTGTGCAAAAAATGTTCCAGCCCAGCTTAAGGAACTTCCTCCTCTCCAGGAGGATGCTGTGGAAGAAACAGAAAGCAGCTTCCTGTAGAGCACAGGGCGGGCACAGCCCATGAACTGACTCTGTCACCATATTGGACTTCACACTCTGAGGAGGGAGGGAGGGAGGGAGGGTGGTTGGGAGGGAGGAGCTCAAATACCTAAGGTGACCGACCTAATGAATAACTTCAGAACCTAAGAATGACCCATCTCAAAATGGACCACCACATTACACAGGTACCTTGTTGGCTTTAGCTGGTAGCCATCTTGTGCCAGTTTCCTCAGCTGTCATTGACGATGAACGTGTCAGCGTGGGAGTGAGACAGAGTGAAACAGAAAGCTTGAGGGGGATCAAACGGTCTTCTCAGAGTGCCACTCACAGTCTCCATGTCACACGCGCACACGGACGCACACACGTGCATGCACACGTGCACGCACACACACACACACACACACACACACACAAACGAAGGAGGTGACGCAGAAGGAGACGCGATCCTGACGCAGAGAAGGCACGATCAACATCCCACTCACCTGGAGACAGAAAGGGGGAGGGGTCAGGGAGGGAGAATGGGAGGAAGAGGGAAGGGGAAGAGGTAGGGGGATGAGGAGAGTAGAGTATGGAGGATAGAGAGACAGAAAGAGATTAAGGAGGGAGATAGAGGAATGGGGGAGAGAAGAAGGAGTCGGAGATATGGGAAGAGGTAGGGAGAGAGAAAGAGGGAGGGGGGGAGAAGAAGGAGTCGGAGAAGTGGGAAGAGGTGGGGACAGAGAAAGACAGGGAGGGGGGAGAGAAGGAGTCGGAGATATGGGAAGAGGTGGGGAGAGAGAAAGACAGGGAGGGGGGAGAGAAGGAGTCGGAGATATGGGAAGAGGTGGGGAGAGAGAAAGACAGGGAGGGGGGAGAGAAGAAGGAGTCGGAGATATGGGAAGAGGTGGGGAGAGAGAAAGACAGGGAGGGGGGAGAGAAGAAGGAGTCGGAGATATGGGAAGAGGTGGGGAGAGAGAAAGACAGGGAGGGGGGAGAGAAGGAGTCGGAGATATGGGAAGAGGTGGGGAGAGAGAAAGACAGGGAGGGGGGAGAGAAGGAGTCGGAGATATGGGAAGAGGTGGGGAGAGAGAAAGACAGGGAGGGGGGAGAGAAGAAGGAGTCGGAGATATGGGAAGAGGTGGGGAGAGAGAAAGACAGGGAGGGGGGAGAGAAGGAGTCGGAGATATGGGAAGAGGTGGGGAGAGAGAAAGAGGGAGGGGGGAGAGAAGAAGGAGTCGGAGATATGGGAAGAGGTGGGGAGAGAGAAAGACAGGGAGGGGGGAGAGAAGGAGTCGGAGATATGGGAAGAGGTGGGGAGAGAGAAAGAGGGAGGGGGGAGAGAAGAAGGAGTCGGAGATATGGGAAGAGGTGGGGAGAGAGAAAGAGGGAGGGGGGAGAGAAGAAGGAGTCGGAGATATGGGAAGAGGTGGGGAGAGAGAAAGAGGGAGGGGGGAGAGAAGAAGGAGTCAGAGAAGTGGGAAGAGGTGGGGAGAGAGAAAGACAGGGAGGGGGGAGAGAAGGAGTCGGAGATATGGGAAGAGGTGGGGAGAGAGAAAGAGGGAGGGGGGAGAGAAGAAGGAGTCGGAGATATGGGAAGAGGTGGGGAGAGAGAAAGACAGGGAGGGGGGAGAGAAGGAGTCGGAGATATGGGAAGAGGTGGGGAGAGAGAAAGAGGGAGGGGGGAGAGAAGAAGGAGTCGGAGATATGGGAAGAGGTGGGGAGAGAGAAAGACAGGGAGGGGGGAGAGAAGGAGTCGGAGATATGGGAAGAGGTGGGGAGAGAGAAAGAGGGAGGGGGGAGAGAAGAAGGAGTCGGAGATATGGGAAGAGGTGGGGAGAGAGAAAGAGGGAGGGGGGAGAGAAGAAGGAGTCGGAGATATGGGAAGAGGTGGGGAGAGAGAAAGAGGGAGGGGGGAGAGAAGAAGGAGTCGGAGATATGGGAAGAGGTGGGGAGAGAGAAAGACAGGGAGGGGGGAGAGAAGGAGTCGGAGATATGGGAAGAGGTGGGGAGAGAGAAAGACAGGGAGGGGGGAGAGAAGAAGGAGTCGGAGAAGTGGGAAGAGGTGGGGAGAGAGAAAGAGGGAGGGGGGAGAGAAGAAGGAGTCGGAGATATGGGAAGAGGTGGGGAGAGAGAAAGACAGGGAGGGGGAGAGAAGAAGGAGTCGGAGATATGGGAAGAGGTGGGGAGAGAGAAAGACAGGGAGGGGGGAGAGAAGGAGTCGGAGAAGTGGGAAGAGGTGGGGAGAGAGAAAGAGGGAGGGGGGAGAGAAGAAGGATGGAAGGTGAAGACATCAGCGGGGGTGAAAAAGAGGGAAAGACAGAGAGTTGGTCAGATGTTTTCATCAAGATGAAATAACAGTAACACTTGTGAAACTAAACTTTCCAACCAAAACAACAATGAATCATAATGGCATAAATGGGTTTAAGATAAACAATAGATTTTAACAGCGAGCTGAGAGGGAAAATGACGGCAGCCAATTCCACCGGGTTATAATTTTAATATTGAGCTGAACTTTGTGTGATCTAATTAACGTAATGAAATAAAGGCAAGCAGTGGCAATGACAGAGGCAAACACTGCTACGTGCTAGGCATGACTAGTACCTCAGCGAGAGACAGAGAGAGAGTGTGTGGGTCTCTGCGTGGCAAAAAAGATACAAATATAACACTATCTGACACATCAAATAAGCTTGTTGAACAATCAGGACCTGAATGTGACTGAACGATTAATATGACTAATATTTTAACTCGTTCATACATTTTTGACCTAGTTATTACACATTGATTACACCATCACTCGTATTTCATATGTCATAGCCTCAGAATATGCCCTCAAACATGCATGTCAGTGTTCATGCCAAATGTGGTATTTGTAATTACGTGACGTGAGGATGTGCCAACCATGCACATGCACAGTTTCAAGAGGTTGAAGTTTTGCCGTTGCAAATAAGGCAAAAGTAGCCAAGTAGCCTAAAAAAAAGGTCAATATAATAACAAGATGCAATCATTTGAGTAGAGCGAAGATCCATTTTTTTATTAGCATATTTGGATTCTAAAATAGACACAAATAGGCATCTATTTCCTATTTTATTTCCATCACTGCAAAATAAATTCCTCACCTTTTCTGACTGTGATGGCTTCATACTAGCGAAGTAGCCTATAGGCCTAAGTCCCATCTCTCAATTCATTCGACCCAATTTACAGCAGTAAATAGAGAAACTATTTCAAGTATTTTGCTCTCTGTGATCCGATCCGGAGAGCATTAACGCTAGAACAGACGGTTTCACTGTACGTTTTTTTTGTCTTTAGTAAACAATATTTCATTTATTAACATAATACATATATATATTTTCATAACCATTGCATATTACCTTCCTCACCACCTTTTCTGGCCATGTTGGGTTCCTATTCCTAAAGTGGGTTAAGGGTTAAGGTTAAGGTTTGGGGAAGCGTTAGCTAACATGCAAAGTAGCTAAAAAGTAGTAAGTAGTTGAAAAGTTGCTATAATGCTAGAGTTGTCCGCGATGAGATTCAAACTCATAACCTTTGGGTTGCTAGACATTTGCGTTATACACCCACCCATCCATCCAATCACCCTAAACATACGAAACGTAACATATGATCCTAAACGGAGTGTGTCGTATTAACGTACAGAATAATAGGAAATACTCTGGGACGTTGGGATGCTCTACCAGCACGTTTCTGAAGACGGCTTCACTTGGGAAGATACTGATAACTGTATATGATTGCTTCTTTTTATTTGAATGCTCGTATTGCAAATCACTCTGAATAAAATCAATGAAATAACCAGCTAGATGACTAGAACATGACATTAAAGGTCATGTGGAAATTGTAGCTAGGGCATTGACAGACAGTTAGGCAGTGGGAATGGGTCAGTATAGTAGTGTAGTATTACTATTAGTCTAGTAGGAACCTGAGGATCTTGTACTCCACCTCTCAGGTTTCCTCTTGCCAGAGGCGATGTTGACTCTGGACGCTCCTTCTTCACCAAAATACCTAGGAGCTGGGCCTCCAGGCCCTGACACACACACACACACACACACACACACACACACACACACACACACACACACACACACACACACACACACAAATCATACGGTTAGAAACACACAAACACCAGATACACAAGGTTAGAAACACACACATACACACGAAATACACACACTGATAGAGACAGGCGAAAACACACACGCACATACACAAGCAATATGTATGCACACACGCGTTAGAAACATGCATACACACCGTTATGAGCATCCACTCATGCACCACTTACATAGACACATTATTCCAGACATTCACACCTGCATGTACAGATGACATACACAGACGCAGTCACACATACACACATGTACCGACCTGTGTCTTGACAGCACAGTTGACGATGGTGGTATTGGTGGAGAGCTTTGGGGTATAGTGAGAGTGGACAGCTTGGTATTTGGTATTTTATTAGGATCCTCATTAGCTGTTGCGAAAGCAGCAGCTACTCTTCCTGGGGTTCACACAAAACATGAAACATGACATAATACAGAACATTAATAGACATCAATAGACAAGCTAACAGCTCAAGGACACTGAAGTGACTTGTGACTTGTTGAGGATGGGGGTCAGTGAAGGGTCTAGTTCCCCCTGGACGTTCTGCAGCAGAGCCGGGAACCAAACTAAACAGCATTCTCCAAGATACGAAGGAAGTCTGGCATCTGAAGGTCTATCACTTTCAGACCCTGAGAGAGGGGGAGAGAGAGAGGGAGAGAGATAAAGTGAGAGAGAGACAAAAACGTTGAGATATGCAGTACCAGTCAAAAGGTTGGACACACCTACTCATTCCAGCGGTTTTCTTTATTTGTACTATTTTCTACATTGTAGAATAATAGTGAAGACATCAAAACTATGAAATAACACATATGGAATCATGTAGTAACCAAAAAAGTGTTAAACAAATCCAAATATATTTTATATTTGAGATTCTTCAAAGTAGCCAACCTTTGCCTTGATGACAGCTTTGCACACTCTTGGCATTCTCTCAACTAGCTTCACCTGGAATGCTTTCCCAACAGTCTTGAAGGTGTTCCCACATATGATGAGCACTTGTTGACTGATTTTCCTTCACTCTTCGGTCCAACTCATTTGTTTTACACTTTTTTGGTTACTTCATGATTCCATATGTGTTATATCATAGTTTTGACATCTTCACTATTATTCTACAATGTAGAAAATAGTAAAAATAAAGAAAAACCCTTGAATGAGTAAGTGTGTCGAAACTTTTGACTAGTACTGTATATGACGAATAAACAAACAAATGAGGGCAAATGGGACTGATAACATGCCATGAAAGAAAAAGTGAATGAGAGAAGAGAAAGCGAACAGTGGAAAGTGAAACACAGTTTTTATGCGAGTAAAGTCATACTGTATGAAAATAAATCACGACAGCTGTGATGGAAACAGGAAGTTTTGATAAAATTGTATAAATGGCGATAGATCATTTGTTCGTTGAACATGGTGGGGTCTTTTGTGTCGGTAAAATTAATTATGTGAGAAATGGTGGTGGAAACGCTTTTATGCGGAAATATTGACATAACAACCATCATATCAAAGTAAACTTGGAGTCACGTGATGATATGGTGTGTGGTCCTCCCACTACGACTCGGGAAACCATGCAGTTTATTAGGCTACATATGAAATAACTTATGATGAACTTCACAGGGTGGTGAAAAGTGCATGGTGATCTTGATGCTCCTTTCCAATAAAAATTGAGGGTTTATCCATAATAATCTGAACATGTAGACTAGCCTACAGCACTGTATCTGCTAGCTGTCGGCTACAGCACTGTATCTGCTAGCTGTTGGTGTCACATCCTGACCATAGAGAGCTCTTATTTTCTATGGTAGAGTAGGTCAGGGCGTGACTGGGGGGGTTTATCTAGTTTATTTAGTTCTATGTTGTTTGGTTCTAATTTCTTTTTCTATGTTTTTTTTTTGTATGATCCCCAATTAGAGGCAGCTAGTCATCGTTGTCTCTAATTGGGGATCATATTTAAGTAGTTGTTTTTCCCACCTGTGTTTGTGGGAGATTATTTTGAGTTAGTGCATGTAGCACCTCTGTCGTCACGGTTTGTGTTTTGTTTATAGTTTATAGTTTATTGTTTGTCTTGCAAAGTTTCACATTAAAATAAAAGATGTGGAACGATACCCACGCTGTGCCTTGGTCTCCTTCCTACGACGAACGTGACAGTTGGCTACAGTGCTGTATCTGCTAGCTGTTGGCTACAGCTCTGTATCTGCTAGCTGTTGGCTACAGCGCTGTATCTGCTAGCTGTTGGCTACAGCGCTGTATCTGCTAGCTGTTGGCTACAGCGCTGTATCTGCTAGCTGTTGGCTACAGCGCTGGAGCTGCTAGCTGTTGGCTACAGCGCTGTATCTGCTAGCTGTTGGCTACAGCGCTGTATCTGCTAGCTGTTGGCTACAGCTCTGTATCTGCTAGCTGTTGGCTACAGCGCTGTATCTGCTAGCTGTTGGCTACAGCGCTGGAGCTGCTAGCTGTTGGCTACAGCGCTGTATCTGCTAGCTGTTGGCTACAGCGCTGTATCTGCTAGCTGTTGTCTACAGCGCACGTGCCAAGACCAAAGATGGCACATTTGTTATTTAACGCAACAGTTTTGTGACAAAACTATCGGTAGAGTTGAGATGGAGACGGAAACACATGAAAACATAAGCGAAAAAGCATATTTTGTGTGCACTACGTCATCACACAGTGATTTTCATCTGCAACAATTCTGTTTGGCAAAAACACACCACTGGTGGAAAAAAACGCCCATTCTCTTTATGCCGATTTTAGAATATTTGCATCAAAATGTGTCGCCAATTGGATGGAATCGTAGCTGGTGAGCAAAAAAAGTTAGCCGAAGCAGGCCTAGACAGACAGACAGGAGTAGACATTGTTTACATTTATGTCATTTTGCAGACGCTGTTATCCAGAGGCACTTACAGGAGCAATTAGGGTGAAGTGTCTTGCTCAAGGGCGCATAGACAGATTTTCCACTTAGGTATTCAAACGAGCGACCTTTCGGTAACTGGCCCAACGCTGTTAACCGCTAGGCTACCTGCCGCCTGTTTCACGCCTGTTACCGCTGTTAAAGCCATTGCTCTTAAAGCCAATGCCCAATTGTCTCTAAATGTCAGCGTTTTGGCCGTATTGTAGGAGGGCATTGGAGTGGAGTTATGCTTATGAGACCAGGCTGAAAGCGGTTCGAGAGAGGACTGAAAGGTCAGAGAGGAATAGAAAGAACAGAGAACGCAGGAGATAGAGAGGTCCTGGACAGTGGACACAAGTGAAATTGGCCAGAGAAGAGGGGGGAGGGTAGGTAGAGGTCCTGGAGAGACATGGGTGAAAGGCATGGTGACCAATAGAGTGGTCCAGACTCTGAAACACTCTCTCCCCCTCCCTCCCTTCACCATCACTCATTCTCAACCCACAGACAGACAGACAGACAGACAGACAGACAGACAGACAGACAGACAGACAGACAGACAGACAGACAGACAGACAGACAGACAGACAGACAGACAGACAGACAGACAGACAGACAGACAGACAGACAGACAGACAGAAAAGCCTTTTTGAAGAAATCGACTGCTTTTTACTGACTTTACTAACAGAGCGGGGCAAACTGCTTCCTGAAGTGCCAGAAGGAACACATAAAACAAGTGTATGAAGAAAGGAGGAGAGAAACCGCAGAGCTGGGGAGAAAAATATGATTTCCTTCTTGTTCACCTGGGTCTCAGTGTGTGTGTGTGTGTGTGTGTGTGTGTGTGTGTGTGTGTGTGTGTGTGTGTGTGTGTGTGTGTGTGTGTGTGTGTGTGTGTGTGTGTGTGTGTGTGTGTGTGTGTGTGTGTGTGTTTGCACGCACATGTGTCTCTGTGCTAAAAGGATCTTATCTGATAAAGGAAGCCTACTGGTCTTGACTAACAGCAGTCAAATGTAAAGACCTGTCTCAAACGAGAGGTGAATGCACTTTACTACACTTTAGTCTTAATGTTTTGTTGATGGCATTACTGTGAGGAATCTGGCTTCCATTTGGCTCCTTGGGGGGATATAGCTATTATAGATAGAGTACAATGGAGGTTGTTGGTACTGTAAGGGATGCATGTTTTCAGGGACCTTGTGACCTTTCACTATGGTAAACATTGTTAACATGGTAAAGGTCAAGTGTGAGGAGAGCAAAAGAAAAAGCTTTGAGAATGAAAAGGAACATACAGTATATTCATGTTATATTGAATACGTAGACAAACACACAAGCAGAGAGTATGAAGTCGATATCATGAAAGTAGACAGTGGCAGAGAGAAAAGTGAGAGAGAGGATAGAGACGGTGTGTGTGTGTGTGTGTTACGTTATAGATGTACAAAGCAGGTCTCGTTCTCTCCATCTCCATGTATTTTGATCCACTTCAGAGCTTGGCCTTGTGGGTTCACCACCAGGGGCCATCTTGAAAAAAGTAAGAATGGGAAACACCAGTCAGCAACACGACTAGTTACACTATCAAGCCACTTCTTAGCCTTATCAGTAAGGTCTGTGAGACTGAGATAGTTGTGCTTTGTTTGATAGGTGTAAGAGTTTGTCTGGTCTAGACTACTGAAGTACTATTATAGATATGAAACTAAGCACTGAGAAAAGACAGACGGAGAGAATTTAATAAAAATACTAGAGTCTCTACGGAGTGCATATATGTGCGTGGTGTCTGACTGGTTGCCGCAGTTGATGATGACTCTGTTCTCGGTGGAGAAGGCGTCGGAAGGCAGACCCTGGATGGTCCAGTCCCTCACGGCCGTGGGCTTGGACAGGAACACAGAGAAACTAAACCCTGGAGAACACGGCCCCTCCAACTCACGTACCTCACGCACCTGACGGAGGGGAAAGTGAGAGAGAAAGAGAAAGAAAGGGAGGTGTGGTTAAATGTGTGTGTGAGAGTGACAGGTGGTAACTAACAAGTAACAGGGAATAATAGAAACACATAAATACATTTTGGCATACTGTTGTGCTGTGAAAGAGTATAGGAAAGTCCAGACAGTGACATTCTCACTAACCTGTTTCATCCAGATAGTAGACACCGTCTCGTCTCAGAGAGGAAAGGCCCCATGTAGGACAAGAAGGCTGCAGCCAGCGGACAGTCTCCTACCATATACCATGTTCTGCTCCAAACCCTGAGACACACATCAGAACAGAGAGATGTGAACATCAAAGAAAGATGAAGACTTTAATGACACGATGCAGCTGTAAGAAATGGTCATTCTAATCTCCAGACCAAATGACTCTATGAAAGTGGATTGTTCAGACACTCTACTGTCTGAGCTCCATAAGAGGAGTCCTTACCGCCACAGTCTCCTCCCAGCAGACTCTCTCTCCAGCCAATCCTGACACCAGTTTCCCGGCCTGGTCCAGTTTGAGCTTCATCTCCTCTGACTTCCTCCTCAACTCCTCCATCTGCCAGCTTATCATCATACTGCCTCCTCTTTTTTTACTATACTCATGGGCACACAAAGCGCCTGAGTACCTATCAGAAACACAAACACACACACGTCCACTCATCCACACTCACTCAGACTCATTCACACTTCAGAGAAGCAGCATAGTAAGTATTTCCCACACAGACAGGTCTCTTCTCCTCTCCTCTCCAACCCCGTGCAGTACCTCCTCTGAGTTTTCACACTGTGTGTGTGTGTTAAACAGTTAATCAAATGACTACCCAGACTATTTGCATTGACCTCCTGTTTTACACTGCTGCTACTCGCTGTTTATTATCTATGCATAGTCACTTCACCCCTACCTACACGTACAAATGACCTCTAACCTGTACCCCCACACACTGACTCGGTACCAGTTTCTTACT
Source organism: Salmo trutta (assembly GCF_901001165.1). Lineage (NCBI taxonomy): Eukaryota > Metazoa > Chordata > Actinopteri > Salmoniformes > Salmonidae > Salmo > Salmo trutta. The sequence goes on along the minus strand of NC_042961.1, from coordinate 49,831,430 downwards.
TAGTTTTTTTTAAACAATTCTACATTGTTGGTTAAGGGCTGGGCTTGTAAGTAAACATTTCATGGTAAGGTCTACACGTGTTGTATTCGGTGTGTGTATGTGTGTACCATAAGCAGCTGTTACACTCACTCCCTCTCGGTTTCTCTATCTCTCTCTCACTCTCTTTCCCTCCATCCCTCCCTAAAACGTTATCAAAGCACAATATAACATTATTGAAACGTTATGCAAAATGAAAAGAAGCAAGAGGTTTTCCTGATCAGGTCATGTGGCCAGGAACATACTCTGGCTGTAAACATTACTGCAATCTTCTTATATTATATACAGTGACAGTCAAAAGTTTTAGAACACCTACTCATTCAAGGGTTTTTCTTAATTTTTGCTATTTTCTACATTGTAAAATAATAGTGAAGACATCAAAACTCTGAAATAACACATATGGAATCATGTACTGAGGTAACCAAAAAAGTGTTAAACAAATCAAAATACGTTTTATATTTGAGATTCTTCGAAGTAGTCACCCTTTGCCTTGATGACAGCTTTGCACACTCCTGGCATTCTCTTAACCAGCTTCATGAGTTAGTCACCTGGAATGCATTTCAATTAACAGGTGTGCCTTGTTAAAAGTTCATTTGTGGAATGTGTTTATTTCTTAATGCGTTTGAGCCAATTAGTTGTGTTGTGACAAGGTCCGGGTGGTATACAGAAGATAGCCCTATTTGGTAAAAGACCAAATCCATATTATGGCAAGAACAGCTCAAATAAGCAAAGAGAAACGACAGTCCATAATTTCTTTAAGACATGAAGGTCAGTCAATGCGGAAATGCAGTCGCAAAAACCATCAAGAGTTATGATGAAACTGGCTCTCATGACGACCGCCACAGGAAAGGAAGACCCAGATTTACCTCTGCTGCAGAGGATAAGTTCATTAGAATTAACTGCACCTCAGATTGCAGCCCAAATAAATGCTCCACAGAGTGGAACGAGGGTCGTACAAAGGGGACCAAGGCGCGGCGGGTAAAGTGCTCATATTTTACTTTAATGAAAACACTAAATCAAAACAACAAAACGACCGTCAACAGTTCCGTCAGGTTACAAGGAACAAAACAGAAAACAACTACCCACAAAACCCAAATGAAAAACAGGCTGCCTAAGTATGGTTCCTAATCAGAGACAACGATAGACAGCTGCCTCTGGTTAGGAACCATACTCGGCCCAACACAAAGAAATACAACACATAGAATGCCCACCCCACACCCTGACCTAACCACATAGAGAAACAAACCCTCTCTCTCAGGTCAGGGTGTGACACAGAGTTCAAGTAACAGACACATCTCAACATCAACTGTTCAAAGGAGACTGCGTGAATCAGGCCTTCATGGTCAAATTGCTGCAAAGAAACCACTACCGAAGGATTTTAGTAGATAATTCAAAAAATGTAACGGGGTATTGTGTATAAATTGTAACACAACAAAATGTGGAAAAAGTCAAGGGATCTGAATACTTTCCGGATGCACTGTAGTTCCACCACACGCATCAGTTCCAAAGAATACTATATATTTCAATAAAAGTCAATCTGTTGTGTGGCATTCTGAGTCTTCTTGTGCCTTAACTCTAATCTGTGGATTATTTTGACTATAACAAATTAAATCAGATTAAACAAATTGTGCTATTTATCACAGACTACTTTGTGTCAAAGTTTAACAAGGACTCTCTCCTCCTCACCAGTGTCATGATCAAAGATATGATCAAGAGACTAATTTGGTCATTGTGCTGCCACAGAATGAATTGTGAGCAAGGCCTCAAAAAAGCTTGTAGTCTCACCCATTAATTTCTAATGATCAGTCATTTTTGACCGGGAAAACCACAGGTGTACAAAAGTTAAATAAAACACCCAAAAAGTAATGAAAATCATCAAAATGTATTTTGTGTGTTCAGATGCCCTGTGTGGACAAAGTCATGGAACCTTATGACAATCAGATTAAATGAACTACATTTTTTAGAGAGAAAACTTGTAAATCGGTCCAATTCGACCGGAACACAGCAGGATGGCTAATGGGTGTCGTGCATTACCCAGGTAGGTGTTACACACCGATGTGGTGGTGAATGACGTGAATGATGAAAAGCTCTTTGAGCTTTTGGAAAAACGCGACTTAAATCCATTAAATATAACAGCCGCCAAGACCCAAACTCCATTGTCTGAGCCACTAGGTTTAGCTGGCTAATGGCTGTCATGCCATCACAGCCAGCCATGGTGTGACTGCGGTGAGTTGCTAAGGTTCTGTCCCACTCCCAGCCACTAATACTGGTCAGAGGTGGAGGAATGGAGGGATGGAGGGAGGGAAGCCCTGAAGCCAACAGCCAAGGCATGGTGATTAGCTCTGGGTAATGGGCCCTGCCAGCCCAATTAGTGGTATTATGTGTGACCACTGATCTGTCCCACTAATGAGAGCCGAGACAGACTGGTTTTAGTGTGTGTGTGTGTGTGTGCGTGCGTGTGTGTGTGTGACCCAGACGTCTTGTCGTATCCACCCTGTCATTTCTAATCTCAGCGAACCTCAGGCTAAAATGCTGTCACCCTAAACACAGAACCTAATTTGCAAGACAAGAGATGCACATCAGCCATTAATAACAAGCTCATTCATAAGAAGTGTCCAGGGCCCTGGTCAAATGTTGCGCACAAAATAGGGGATAGTTTGCCATTTGAGACGTAACCGTTGTGTGCAAATGTTGCTGTCAATGCTGTAATATTGAGAATCAGTTGTGGAGCAGTGTGGGGTTCACACACTCAGAGAGAAAGCCACGCTTTATGAAAGGGAAACAGATAATGAGAGAACCTTGGCTATGCTTTGGTACATTGCCGTCCATTAGCACAGCTTGATGCCACAGGAAAAGCTTTCATCTCTATCTCAAACCCTTATTGTTGAATGTGTTCAGTGCTTTGTAAATTTGACACTTCTGTTCTTGGTGTGATACAGCAGGTACTGTACATCCTTTAGCTGAAACGTATTTGTAGGGCTCTCCCACAGGCCTCATACAAAGGACCATGTGTAGTTTGTTGTTCCTCTATCAGGTAGTTAAACATGGAGTCTGGCGTCTCGATGATGTTGTCTTCCCTGGGTGAGTCGGACAGAGCACTGGACACCTGGACGAAAAGGTCAGGGTCAAAGGTTAATACACAAAACACAAACTAGGCTACCAGATGTTGGATAGCACTATAAGAGTTTTTACCTGTCATTTTTTTAGGTGACTTTTCCATATGACATTGACTTCGCTTTAGCACCTGTGTAAAGTCAACCATGTAATCATTATTTTCTGTGTTGTTCCCTCTTTGGAAATAACAGATGCAAACGTTGCATTGTATTAAAACTCCCTTAAATAAATGTGTTTTTAGTGGTGGTGCTTCTTGGAACTCTGTTTTTAGAGGTTGGGCACCTCTCCAGAGCTGAGGATGTTGTTGATGTCCTCTGGGAACGACAGGTCTACTATCTGGGTGTCGTTGAACAGAATCACTGTGGGCTTGTTGTCCACACCCGTCAGCCCATACAACTCCTTCATGTCTGAGTGTCAAAAATCAATCAAATCAATCCAAATGATCAATAAAGCCTTTTTTTTGTTACATCAGCTGTTGTTGCAAAGTGCTGGGAAGGAAAGACTCTGGAATACTGCCGATTTAGTACAAACTCTTGGGACGTGACCAAGAGTCAGTACAAGATGAAAAGTCCAATCAGGAAAAATAGGATATTGGTTTACAGGAACGTCTCTAAACTCTGACGTCAGAAAAGCAGGAGATTCGTGAACGATCAGTCGAAATCAATCCCATCTCTGAAACTACTCGAGTAAAAGTAAAGCGATTAAAATAGAAACTAACCACAAGCAACTGTGGAAAAATGCATCCGACTGACTGCAGAACATAAGGTTGTCGGTCTGACTCAATTAATATTAAACGCTCAGGGACCAAGCAGTGCCGAGCAGCACGCTGTAATTCAGTGCAATTATGTTATTAACAAATGCCTTGCTGTTGGCAGATCACCCAAATTCGACAAATGGGTTGCTCTTGCAAAACAGGTCCAAATATATCCTGTCTCACAACCTCTGTGTGAAGTGCAGTCACCTAGAAAATCTCTCACTCTATCTAAACCCCAGTGTGCTACAGAGCAGTGGTTCCCAACCAGGGGTACTAGGACTCCTGGGGGTACTTGTCCTGTCCACAAGGGGGGTACTTGAGAAGACTTATGACACCATAGTCCTACTGGTAAAATGCACATGAGGGGGTACTTCAGGGTTACTCTGGGTAGAGCAAAATTCAATTGGTGGTGTAGTAACCGAAAAAGGTTGGGAACTACTGCTATAGAGAATGTGAAGAGTAGTACGTATAAGTGCAGTAGGCCTACCTGGGTTCAAACACTTAAAGTGGTTGCTTTAGACTGCCTTTCTCTTGGTTCCATTGTGCCAGGCAAGCTCAATCAAGCACAGATAAAGTATTTAAAACGATTTCAAATATTATTTCAAACCATGTCTGTCAGTAGGTCACATATAATGTTCTCTTAACTCCTGCTTGCAGCAGTTCTTGGTGACCTCCACCTGGAAGACCAGGTACTCACAGATGGAGGCGGCCATCTTGGAAAGGCTCCGTCTGCCTGAGCCCCCGATGCCCTCCAGCAGCATGTTCCCTCTGGGCTGGCTGATCACACATACCACACGGGTTACCGAGGGAACACACATATGGTTTATTTGATCAGCAAAGCTAGACACCAA